>NW_006927184.1:0-4034 GCF_000298275.1 Orycteropus afer afer | reverse complement strand
GTTCCCAGATTTGTATATGCTCATTAGCTGTGGAGGATTGTATTGATTATATTTGAAAGTGTCCTTAAGTAACCCTGACATTTATCAGTATTCTTCCTTTATTTTTTTTTTCTCTGGGATTATTATCTTTCACCACAGGCTTTAGCTGAATTTACATAATAGTTTTTGTTATTAGGGTCTAATACAGAGGTTCTCAACCAGGGTTGAGGGCAATTCTGCCTCCCAGGGTACATTTGGCAACATCTGGAAACATTTTGGGTTGTCATAACTGGCAAAGGGTGCTACTGGAATCTAGTGGGTGGAAGCCAGGGGTGCTGCTGAACTGCTTATAGTGCATAGGACAACCCAGAAAACAAAGACTGATCCTGCTCAAACTGTCAATAATACTGAGGTTGAGAAATGGCTGTGTTGTGGTAATTAAAGGTTGTATGTTAACTTGGCTGGGTTTTGAGTGGTTTGCCAGCTTGATGTAGTTATTCCCAGTGATGAGGTTGTAATCACCTCCGTGGTAGGATTTGCTGTGAGTGCCTAATCAGTTGAAGGGGAGTTGCCTTTGTGGTGTGGCCTGCTTCCAGTATATACGGAGAAGCTTTGAGAAAGGTCTCTAGCTTTTGAGCACATCTAGATCCTGCTTTTGGCCAAGTCTTCATCTCCAGTTCCTGAACTTGAACCACTGGCCTGCCATGTTGCCTACTTATCTTTGGATTGTGCCATTTTACCTGCCGACCTGGGTTTGTCAGCTTCAGCAGCCAGCAGCTGCCTGAGTTAGGAGATGCCTCCAGCTCCAGTGGGCCTGGAACAAGAGGTAGAGCTGAAGCCTAGGGATGACCTTGAACCACTTGACCTTCAGCCATTCCCTAGGGCCAGCACTCTGAATTTGGACTTCTAGTCTCCTAAACTGTGAGAAAATAAATTCATGTTTGTTAAAACCATCCATTTGTGGTATTTCTGTTATAGCAGCACTAGACAACCAAGGCAATTATAAACAGGTTTCTTTCTTGTGTTTCCATCCCATTCACTGTTATTTCCATGTTTTGTGAGTAAATTATTCACATTCATGTTACATGAGGCTCTAATTAATATTTTTAAAATCATTTTGTTGGGAAGATTTTATGTGTGTGTGTATAAATGAATAAAATGTACCAATTTTTAAAAGGTGTAATTTGATAAATTTTGATAGAGCAATACAGTTGTGTAACCATCATTGCACTAATATTTAATATTTTTACATTTCCACTTTGTAGCTTCATATATGCATTCATTAAATGACATAACATTTTATTCCAGGACAGAAGGAAACTAGAAGAAATCCAGGTACTGATGACTCATAGTCATCAGCTAGTGACTGATAGGTAGAATGTATGTGGTAAGTAACGGAGGATAATGCACTTGAGCTGAATTCTGAATTTTACTGTTTTAATTAATCTGATAGATGTTGTATTTTACTTGGAGGGTCTTATTAGACCTCTGGGTGATTGACTTTAGATGATAATTTCTACATTGTAAAATAGGAAACTTACATTAACCTCATCAAAAAGTACCAAGTTTTATGTCCACAAATTGCTGGGTTCCATTTACATTTTCTAGATATTTTTGTCCATGCAGGTTAAAACAAACAAACTTGGGTGTTTGAAAACAAAAACAGAATACATACTTCTCCCCTAAAGGACAGTTTCCAGAATTTTAGCTGCTTTGTTGCATGAATTTAACCTTGGTAAGTAATAGCAGTTGTCTGTGGTAAAGTAGATGGAAACACTTGTATACATTGCTGAACCATCTTCACAGAGAGAGTTTTGCCTTGACCACTAATTGCTGTAATTGGAGCTTGGGAGATGGTTGGAAATAAGACTTGGAATGATAAGTGAGTCTGAGTACTTGGCAGGTGTATTTTTCTTTTTTCCTCTTAATTCCCTTTCCAGTCAAGATGATATTCACATTTGGGGTTTCATAGGCAATTTGTTCATGTGTCTCAAGGAGAAACACAGACCATTTAGATGGGAAGGTGGCCAGCAGTTACTCTTGATTTATGTTCATATCATTGTGCTGCTCATGAGAGTATACCAGTTCTTGTGTAATGGCAAAAATGAGGTAAGCATTGGACCAGTGAAACATTTACTCGCATTTTACTACATCTTAATACTATAGGTTGTGGCTCGAAATAACCATAAGAATCTTGCTGGTTTCATTTGTGGGTGTATTTTAGACAAACTGTCAACAGTGCTGAAATGATACTCTGTGAATAGGGGGGAAATGTACCCACAGCTTTAAAATGCTATGTTTGCTGGTTTCTCACTCTTGACTTTACCCACAAATCAAAAATTGCTGGAGAAAGAAATCATGTTGATTAATTCTGACAATTCCATTATGTAATCTTGGGATCATTTGTGTCTCCCTACATGGTAACCGTGACATTTTTGAGCACTCATGATGAAAATAGCTTCTGAACTTGAGAAAATCAGGGTATTTTTGAAACAACATTTCAAATGCTAAGAAAAGAGTATCTTGCTATTAGGATGTTTGCCCCAGTCTCTTTTTCCTTGGCCTCTCAGCCCAAGGTTCCATCTTCACCCACTGGCACTGATAGTCTAGTTCCAAGAGTTGGTGTCTTGTCAGAAGAAGTGATACTTTGAATTGATCTTCTTTTGAAAGAAAGCAATAATAGGATAATTCCAATTCTTTTTAAAAAAATTACTATTTGAGTGAAAGTTTACAGAACAAATTGTTTTCCATTCAATTGTTCATGCATATTTTGTTTCATGACATTGATTGCAATGCCCACAGTGTAACAGCTCTCTTTCCACTTCCTCCCTGTGTTAACCATTTCCCTCTGTCCTTTCCTATGTGTTCCTGCCTTCTGAGCTTTATCTTTGGGCAAATGCTGCCCTTTTGATCCCCAATGGTTGATTGTTTTAAGGACTGTGTGCGTACCTCCCTGATGTTATTGTTCACCTCATAGGCCTGTCTATTGTTTGGCTGAAAGTTGAGTCACAGAGGTGAGTTCAGTTCCATGCTTGAAGAGTGATAATGCACTAGAGTGGCTGAAAATCTCAGGCATTTAAATTCCTCATTTGTATCCACTTTCTTTACTGCTTACTTACCCTTCTCTACTACCTGCTTTGACTGTCCATCCTGACATGGAGGGTGTTTGGTAATGAATTTGTGTTATTTGATCCCCATACTGAGGCCAGGCTAGTAGAAGAAGGATGCATTGGATTTTTCAAGTTCAGAGTTTTGTTTTGGTGATGCTTAAGCCTTTAAGTTGGCTAGCCATGTGACTGGCCATGGGCCACTAAGGGGTTACAATTTAGATACTGCCAAAGGGGCAAAGAGGCAGCATCTTCTGACCTCCTTTAACTTCAAAAGAGAAAGACAGAATCACCATCGGCAGCCCAAGGCCTGTTCTGTGAGGCCAGACATGGTGCCATCCTCCAGCCCTCTTACCATCCTGGACACCAACTGACCCCTCTCACGGCACCCACCTCTTTACTAGGCTCAATGATTCACTGCAGTGGCCATACACAACTCACAGATTATGGGGTTTATTAGGGAAGCAACAGGTTACAATTCAGGAACATGCTCAGGATACAGTTCTTTGATCAGGACAGTTTCCCTTTTGCTGTGCCCTTAGACACATCTCTCTGGCCCTTGGCCTCTCGGCCTGGCCTCTGCCTCTGTGGGCCAGGTAAGCCTGCCGCTCTGTCTCATTGCCTCTTGGCTCCACGGCCGCTGTCTCTCAGCCAGGTGTCTCTCTCAACTGGCAGAGAGATTCCCCCTCTGCCTCTAGGAGGGCTCATTTTAAGCCTGGCAGAGTGGCAACTAACCAATCCCAAAATCAGAGTTCTAAATACCTGAGAAAGTGAACTTTTCCAGATTACTTCATGCTCTGCCAACAGAAATACCCCAGGTGGATGACTTTAACAATCAAGAGTTTAAAAGCAACTACTCAGTTGCTCAAGGCAAATTCCACCAAAGAGTTAATTGACAGTCTCATTATAGGGAATAACTACTACCAGCTGTTTTGCCAAGTTGACACA
>NW_006927183.1:5788-7371 GCF_000298275.1 Orycteropus afer afer | reverse complement strand
CTCTCACTGACTGACTTTCACACTCTAATATGTGCAGGGTGCTGTTCCTCTGGGATACCTCTAGGATGGTATCCACTCTGTCTTGGACAATGACCTGTTAATGTATTGATCTCCTCCATTAAACTGTGGCACTCATGAGAAAACAGGCAGACTCATTTTTGTATTTCTGGCACTTGACAAGATGCTGATATCTAACTTAAAGTTCAAAACATTATTGACAAAGAAACACTGTATTTTCTATGAGTTATGTGGTTTACAGTTTTATTAATTATAAAAGCATACTTTGAAATTTCAAAACACTTCCTAAATTATATCTGATATGTAAGCCCTAACTGTACCTCTTAAAATAAATTTGCAATCCAAATTATTGGTGAGACTGAAGTTCTAGAAGGACTGAAGTCTTTTTGACTGGGTTCTGAAAACAAGCAAACCTGCCCAGATAACTTCTACTCAGCAGTTCCTGCCCCTTCTGTAGTCACTGGCATGGAGAGTAGGTAAAATGAGTGGAAGAATGATTAAGTAAAAGAGCTGAACAGAAGATTTCAAAGGGCAGCTTGAGAAGATAAATTAAAATATTATAATGAAGCGTGCAAAGACCTGGAGTTAGAAAATCAAAGGGGAAGAACATGCTTGGTATTTCTCAAGTTGAAAGACCTGAAGGAAAAATTTAAGCTTCCAGTCGCAATACTGAAGGATTCTATGGGCAAAATATTGAACAGTGCAGGAAGCAACTAAAACAGAAGGATGGATATGGAGTCACTGATTGAAAAAGAATTAGTCCATGTTCAACTGTTTTAGGAGGTGGCATGATTAAAAATCACTGGGACCGAAAGAAGAAATCTAAGCTGCACTGAAGAAACTGGCGAAAAACAAGGCTCCAGGAGTTTATGGAATACCCACTGAGATGTTTCAACAAAAGTATGCAGTGATGGCGCTGCTCACTCATTTATGTTAAGACATTTGGAAGAAGCTCCTTGGCCAACTGACTGGAAGAGATCCATATTCTAAAGAAAGGTGATCCCACAGAATGTGGAAATTATTTTAAAAAATATTAATATTGCATGCAAGTAGAATCTTGCTCAATAGAATTAAAAAAACAATTGCAGCAGTACATTCACAGGGAACGTCAGAAATTCTAGCTAGATTCAGAAGAGGGTGTGGAATAAGTGATATCATTGCTGGTATTAGATGGATCTTGGTTCAAAGCAAAGGATACCAGAAATATGTTTACTTGTGTTTTAGTGCCAAAAGCCTTAGGCTGTGTGGATCGTAACAAACTTTGGATAACATTGCCAACAATGGGAATTCAAGGTCACTTAATTATGTCTATGAGGAACTGACAAAAAGGCAGTTTTTCAAACAGAACAAAGGGATATTGCCTGAGTCAGCATCAGGAAAGGTGTGCATTAGAGTTGTATCCTTTCATTGTATTTATTCAATCTGTATGCTGAGCACATAATCTGTGAATGTAGACTACATGAAGAAGAATGTGGCATCAGGATTGGAGGAAGACTCATTAGCAACCTCCAATATACAAATGACACAACGTTGCTTGCTGAAAGTGAGGATGACCTGAGGCACTT
>NW_006927183.1:3963-5218 GCF_000298275.1 Orycteropus afer afer | reverse complement strand
GGTTGAAACAGTGGCTGTGATGATGGGCTCAAGCACAGCAATGATTCTCAGGATGGCAAAGGACCAGTTACTGTTTTATTCTGTTGTACATAAGGTCACTATGAGTTGAAACTGACTCAACAGCACCAAACAACACCTACTAAACTGCTGTGCTATTAATATGGTTAGATGCTACACCTTGGGGAAAAGCATTTGTATTAAAGCAACACATTATTTAAATTTAATTAACTGGGGTATTCTAACCTGAATCACGTCACCAAAACAATGTTTGTTTGAATCAATATATCTTAAGGTTAACTATGCATTTGGATTTTTTTTTCACTTGAGATTTCTTGGATCTTTAGCTTTAATCTTCCTGAAGAATTTTGTCATGGTTTAAATATTAGGAATTTATGATCACCAAAGACAGATTTCTCATTGAGACAAATAAGTTCTGTAACAGTGTATCTTGATTTTTCAAATAATTTTACATTTCTGCTTGCTTCTCCCATGTCATACTATAGAATGATATAAAAAATGGAATTCTTTCCCAAATATGAAAGCAGACTAAGTTCAGTACTTAAGTTTATGGAGCACCTTTTCTTTCCTTTCCCAATATGCCAAGGAATGTTTACAATTTTTATTTTATATCTTGAGACATTCAAAAGCACTTTGCATATTATTCAGGAAAGAAAATATCTAAATCAATTTGCTTTTAGTTTTTTGTTTTGTTTTGTTTTACCTATGTTGGTCTGTCCCTCTGTCTGTCAACCTCGCTATGAAACAAACGCTCATGGTATAAATATACAAACATTCCTAGAGGATATAATGTGGAAAATGAATTTATTGACCAAAAGTCCCTACCCCCTACTCCTTTTCCATATCCACAAATTCCTTCACACCTAGTTCCACTTTGCTAATGCTGTTACTTCATTAGCTCCTGATACATAATTATGCAAACTTATGTAGGGTCTTTTCCATCTTGCTAACATATGTTCTAATTCCATGGATAACAGGTTGTTAAAATGGTGTAAGAGTCTCATATCATAAAACTATGACTAATTTGCTACGGGAATCCCTTAAAAATTTTCCATCCTCTTCTCAACTTTCTCCTTCCATTTTTTTTACCCCGTACCTCACTCTTTATCTTTTAAACACTTGGGGAGCAAAACTATCGCATGCTTTAATTCTATCAGGAGGAATGGAGTTGAGGATATATCTCCTTTTTCATTTTGTTTTTTTCTTGCTCAGTTTGATTGCAGTAAAGAAAGTGGCT
>NW_006927183.1:1693-2743 GCF_000298275.1 Orycteropus afer afer | reverse complement strand
TATCTAAAGCAAAAATTGACAAGATTGCAAACAAAATGGACAAATCTTATGTAGTTTAGAGTATTAGCTGTGCATTTAGTAGTTATTTCCATTTGTCCCAATGTGATAGAGCTACAGCTGAACACAGGGCCTCAACCCTCTGGGCCAAGGAGATCACGTTTGATAAAGTAGAGGATCAGAGAAAATGTAGAAGACCCTCAAAAAGATGGATTGACACAGTGCTTACAGCGAGTCAAGTAAAGCCAAGACTGTGAGGATGGTGCATGACGGGCCACTTCTCCGATCTGTTGTACGTAGGGTCATTATAAGTTGAAATCAACTTGGTGGCAACAACAACAGGTTTCCATTATGCTCTAATTTCCATGAGTCACAGAAAAATGAACATGCCATCGTTTCTCAAAGTATGTTTGGTTGCCATAAATTTATTTTCTAACAGAGGTGTCAGGCAAGCTTATGAGTTTGGTATTTCTAGAAGTTTCACTTATTTTTAACTGATTTTACTGTGGCCTTTATAACTGAGTGACAGACCAGCTGAACCTAAAATACATGACTACTATTTTCTTTCTACAAATAGTTTGTAAATACTGCTCTTTTGTTTTCTGGTCAAGTATGTTGCTGGCAGAAGTCTGATGAAAATCTGATTTTCTCACTTTAGAAAGAACTAGGGAGATTTACTTAGGACTAGTGGCGTAGTGCCTAAGGCATTTGACAGCCAGCCAGAAGGCTGGCAGTTCAAACCCACTAGCCATTCCCAGGAATGAAGATAGGGCAATCAACTTCCATGAAGATTCACTGCTTCAGAAACCATTGGAGGTTGCTATGAGTCAGAATCGACTTGAGGCCAGTGAGTAAGTGAATGAATTTCAATGTAGAATATTATGAGTGGATTCCACGTTTATATACTTTGCCTTTCAATGTGTATGCTCACAGTTTTATTCCCCCAGGAAATATTTAGACAATTATTCTTTTAAATGCATATTGGCTTTCTGCCTTATTGTTTGGTGCCATTGAGTGGGTTCCAACTCACAATAACCCTGTGTACAACAGAAC
>NW_006927183.1:0-1133 GCF_000298275.1 Orycteropus afer afer | reverse complement strand
GATATCATTCTTGGTAAAGTGGAGGGTCAACGAAAAAGGGGAAGGCCCTCAATGAGATGGACTGACAGAGTGGCTGCAGCAATGGTCTCAGGTACGGCAAGGATTGTGAGGGTGACACAGGATGGGGCAGTGTTTGCTTCTGTTGTACACGGGGTCGCTCTGAGTCGGAGCCAACTGAACGGCCCCTAACAACAACAACATCATGATGCTGCTTATTGGTCTAATTGTGAGGATTCTTGTTTCTTTATGTTGAGGTATGATCCATATGGAAGACTGTAGTCTTTGGACCTCTTTAATAAGTGTTTGAAGTCCTCTTGGCTTTCAGCAAGCAAAGTTCTGTCATCTGTATATCGCAGGTTGTTATTGAGTCTTCCTCCAATCCTGATGCTGAATTCTTCTTCATGTAGTCTAGTTTTTCTGATAATTTGGTCAGCATATAGATTGAATAAATATGGTGGAAAGACACCTTTCCTGCTTTTAGGCCAAGCACTATCCCTTTGTTCTGTTCAAATGACTGTCTCTTTGTCTACACACAGGTTCTCTGTGAGGAAAATTATGTCTTCTGGAATTCCTATCATTCACAATGTCATCCATAATTTGTTATGCTTTTGAATAGTCAGTAAAACACAGGTAAACATCTTTCTGGTGTTCTTTACTTTCAGCCAAGATCAACCCGACATCAGCAATGATATCTGGTTCCATGTCCTCTTCTGCATCTGGTTTGAATGTCTGCCAGCTCCTTGCTGATATACTGCTTCAAACATTTTTGAATTATTTTCAACAAAATTTACTTGCATATGATTTAATGATATTGTTTAATAATTTTTGCATTCCACTGGATCACCTTCTTTGGAATCACACAGATATGGTTCACTTCCAGTTGATTGGCCAAGCCCCTGTCTTCCAAATTTCTTGTCATAGATGAATGAGCACTTCCGGCGTTTCTTTCATTTCTTATAACATCTTGATTGGTATTCTGTCAATTCCCTAAGCCCTGTTTTTCACCAATGTCTTCAGTGCAACTTGTACTTTTTCCTTCAACACCTTTGGTTCTTGTTCACATGCTGCTTCCTGAAATAATCAAATGGCTATCAGTCTATCAATACATATACACATATATATTTTACAGTGAC
>NW_006927182.1:6634-7487 GCF_000298275.1 Orycteropus afer afer | reverse complement strand
AAGATGGCAGAATAAGCAGACAAACTACACAGACCCTCTTCAATAATGAAAAGGAGAACTAATTAACAAAGATACAGAAGATAATCCTGGAGCCTTGATCTTTGAAAGGAAGGATACAGAAGTGGACTAAACTTCCACTAGTAGAAGAAGCTGCATGAAAACACGAAGAAAGGAGACATATGGAGCTACAGACTGTTAGTGATCCTGAAAAATCATCCCTGCTAGCCAGGGGCTACAAGAAGGATCGCACTGGTGACTAGTGTATAAAATAGGAACCAGTGAAGAGGGAGATGTGCTGAGCTGTGGACTTTTGGCTGTCCAGAGGGCACAGCAAATTTGAATGTTTACAAGCAGTTCAACCATTATGGACATTTAAAGTGACATTGTTCTCCAAGATTCCAGGGACCTAAAAATAGGCTCCACTTGCTAGGGACTGCAAGGACATACCTGTCACAGAGTACTGGAAAGGTGCGATATTTTCCTGGTTAGTGTTGTACCACACACCCTCTTGGTGAACAGATGTGTGGCCATCCCTCACTCCCACCCACCTTCTGAGCGAGCAGGAATTCCATCTGTCTGTGTGCTCTGAAAGAGCCTGGGTGCACTGCCCCTCCCTGCCCAGATGTTTTATTATTATTATTATTATTATTATTATTATTATTATAGTTTCTTTGTGTCTGTTTTACAATTATTGTTATTATTGTCCTCTTTATTATTATGCTTTATTCTTCCCTTCCCAGGTTCTAGTTTTTAGCTTTTTCTCTCTTCCTTGTTCCTGGTTCATTTTTTTTTTTTTTCATGGTTAACTCTGTTGCTTGTTTTCTTTTTCCAATTTTCCCATTTTTTTTTAATT
>NW_006927182.1:4495-5519 GCF_000298275.1 Orycteropus afer afer | reverse complement strand
CCATCAAAAGGAATAACTTACATGTCATTGGAAGTCCAGAACAGGAAGAGAAAAAGAAAACCACTGAGAAAATTGTCCAAGACTTGTTGGAAGAGAACTTCCCTGATGTGAAGAAAGATGAGCTATATCCATTCAGGAGGTCCAACGAACCTCAAACAAGATAGATCCCAAAAGAAAATCACCAAGACACATCATCATTGAACTCACCAAAACTAAAAACAAAGAAAGCATCTTGAAAACAAAATGGGAAAAATTAAAAGTTATCTACAAAAGGCAACCAATAAGACTAAGCTATGATTTCTTGTCAGAGCTATGCAGGCAAGAAGGCAATGGGATGGTATGTATAAAACCCTAAAGACAAAATATGCAACTAAGAATTATATATCCAGGAAAATTGTCCATCAAATATAATGGTGAAATCAGGAGATTTCCAAAGAAGCAGAAATTAAGGGAAGTTGTTAAAACAAGACCAACTTGACAAGAGTTACTAAGAGGAGTCCTTTGAACAAAGAACCAATAATAATAAACAACAACTGACCATTAATATACATGATGACATAACCCAGAAACCAACACAGTTATGGAAATATCTAAAGTAAAATGAGCTTACAGGATTGTGAACAGAGAATCAGAGATATGAATTGGCAAAGGAGGACACCTAACAAATCAAAAAGAGGGAAAAAAATAGTGTAGTTACAGAATTTCTAAATGGTGAGGAAGTCAAGAGAGTTGCAATAAAGAATAGACTGATCTAAACTCAGGGTGAAAATTATAATTCACAGGGTAATCTCAAAGGACAATGAGAAACCTTCATATCACAATAAAAAAGAGGAAAAGAACAAATATTTAGCAAATACTAAACAGCAACAAAGGAAAAGATAACATGATTCATATACAAAATGAGCTCAACACAGAAAATTAGATGGAACAAAGAAAACAGTAACACCACAAAAAAGCACATAACAAAATGACAGCAACCAATTAATACTTGTCAATAATTACATTGAAAATCAATGGATTAAAT
>NW_006927182.1:1555-2573 GCF_000298275.1 Orycteropus afer afer | reverse complement strand
AGGGGCTTTCACCCAGCCCCTAGAGCCTGGCAATTTGAACTTGGACTTAAAGCCTCCAAATCGTGAGAGAATAAACTCCTGTCTGTTTAAGCCATCCCATTTGTGGTATATTCGTGTCAGATCAGCACTAGGTAACCAGAACAGATGGAATCCTCCCAAATTCGTTTTATGAAGCAAGCATAACCTTGATACAAAAAGCAGGCAAAGATATCACTAAAAAGGAAAACTGCAGACTAATATCCCTCATGAGTGGTAGATGCAAAAATCTTCAACAAAATCCTGAACAATAGACAGGAAAAATATACTAAAAAAATAACACATTATGACCAAGTGGGTTTCATATGAGGTATGAAAGGATGGTTCAACATTAGAAAAACAATCAATGTCATGTTGTTGTTGTTGTTAGGTGCTGTTGAGTCATCTTTGACTCATAGCGACCCTATGCACAGCAGAACAAAACACTGCCTGGTACTGCATCAGCTCCATGATACCGGCTATACCTGAGTCCATCACCACAGCCACTGTGTCAATCCATCTTATTGAGGGCCTTCTCCTCTTTCATCAACCTTCCAACTTACCAAACATGACATCCTTCTCCAGGGAATAGTCCCTTCTGATAACATGACCAAAGTAGGTGAGATGAAGTCTGGCCATCCTTGCTTACAAGGAGCATTCCGGCTGCATTTCCTCCAGGATGGAATTGTTGGTTCTTTCAGCAGTCCATGGTACTTTCAGCATTATTTGCTAGCACCACAACTCAAAAGCATCAATTTTTCTTCAGTCTTCCTTGTTCATTGTCCAGGTCTCACATGTATATCTTGGGATTGAAAATATCATGGCTTGGTGGACACTCCAAGATGGTGGACTAGGCAGAAAGACTGCCCAGACCCTCTTCAACAAAGAAAAGGGAAACCAATTAACACAGTCACAGAAGATAATCCTGGACCCCTGAGCCTTGAAGGGAAGGATATAGAAGTGGACTAAACCCCAACCAGCAGAAGAATTTGCGTGAAAATAC
>NW_006927182.1:0-512 GCF_000298275.1 Orycteropus afer afer | reverse complement strand
AGCCTGAATCACCCTTGGCTGCTCTTCACAAACAGTTAACAGAGATCTAAATGCAACAATGCCACAGTGATTTAGAAACAACAGATCATCAAACTCTGCACAAAGAAGCAGAATAAAGTGGTAGAAACAAGGGAGAAGGATACAGACCCAGAGCACATACCTGAGGAAGAAGCAGCATTGGAAATCTATGATAAGGAATTCAAAATAATTATATTTAGGTATCTTCAAAGGATTGAGAAACAGACCAAAGAAAACACAGAAAAAAACTAAGAATATTTTTGGAAGAAAATACAAGGACAAAATAAATGAAAAATTAGAAATAATTCTAAATCTACAGACAGAAACACAGAAGATTAATAATAAATTGTCAGAAATAGATAACACATTGGAAGGGCAAAGAAGAAGAATTGATGCAATGGAAGACAGAATTAACGAGATTGAAGGCAAATACCTGAATACATCTTTGGAAAAGGATTCAACCGGAAAAAAAAAATCAAAACAAAATGAAGAAA
>NW_006927181.1:1341-7390 GCF_000298275.1 Orycteropus afer afer | reverse complement strand
ATAGAGAAAATCAACAAAACAAAGAGTTGGTTCTTTGAAAAGATTAATAAAATCAATAAACCATTGGCAGACCCAATAAAAGAAAAGAAGGAAAAGACCCAAATCACAAAAATTGCAAATGAAAATGATGTCATCACAACAGAAACAACTGAGATAAAAAAGATATTGATAGAATATTATGAAAAACTGTACACCAATAGATATGAGAATCTAGAAGAGATGGCCAGGTTTCTAGAAACACAAGATCTACCTAAAATATTCCACTCAGAAATAGAAAACTTGAACAGACCTATAACAAGGGAAGAAATTGAACAAGTCATAAAAAAACTTCCCTGATGGCTTCACTGGAGAATTCTATCAAATATTCAGAGAAGAGTTAACACCTATGCTACTCAACCTATTCCAGAACATAGAAAAAGATGGAGTACTCCCAAACTCATTTTATGAAGCAAGCATAACACTAATACCAAAACCAGGGAAAGACACCACTAGAAAGGAAAATTATAGACCAATATCCCTCATGAACATGTTGTTGTTGTTGTTATGTGCCTTCGAGTCGGCCCCGACTCATAGCGACCCCTCCTTGGGTTTCCGAGGCAGTATCACTACAGAAGTAGGATTGCCCAACCTTCCTTCCGAGGAGTGGCTGGTGGGTGTGAACCGTCAGCCTTCTGGTTAGCAGGCAAGTGACTTAGCCACTATGCTACCAGAGCTCCCCTCATGAACATAGATGCAAAAATCTTTAACAAAATCCTGGCCAACAGAATCAAACAACATATCAAAAAATTAATACATCCGGACCAAGTGGAACTCATACCAGGTTTGCAAGGGTGGTTCAACATCAGAAAATCAATCAATGTAATCCACCACATAAACAAAACAAAGGAAAAAGACCATATGATTATATCAATTGATGCAGAAAAGGCATTTGATAAAATCCAACATCCATTCCTGTTTAAAACTCTCAGCAAAATAGGGATAGAAGGGTAATTCCTCAACATAATAAAGGGTATATATGCAAAGCCAATGGCCAACATCATTATTAATGGAGAAAGACTCAAGGCATTCCCCTTACAAATAGGAACCAGACAGGGATGCCCTCTATCACCACTTCTGTTTAACATTGTATTGGAAGTCCTGGCCAGGGCAATAAAGCAAGAAAGAGAAATGAAAGGCATACATATTGGCAAAGAGGAATTAAAACTATCTTTATTTGCAGATGATATGATCCTATACATAGAAAACCCAAGGGATTCAATAAAAAGAGTACTGGAACTAATAGAGAGGTTCAGCAAAGTGGCAGGCTACAAGATCAACATAAAAAAATCAGTTGGATTTCTCTACACCAGCAAGGATTCCTCTGATAAAGAAATAAGGGAAACCATACCATTCACTGTAGCTACGAAAAAGACAAAATATCTAGGAATAAACCTCATCAGAAACACAAAAGACCTATACAGAGAAAACTACAAAACACTGCTGCAAGAAACAACAAGGGTACTACATAAATGGAAGAACCTGTCTTGTTCATGGAAGGGAAGGGAGGAGAGCGGGTTAGGTTTGGGGATGGTAATTGGGCTGTGAAATCAAATGAACATGAACTATTGAATGTAAAAGGAGCTCTGGTAGCATAGTGCCTAAGGCACTTGACTGCTAACCAGAAGGCTGGTGGTTCAAACCCACCAGCCACTCCTCGGAAGGAAGATGGGGCAATCTACTTCCGTAGTGATACTGCCTCAGAAACCCAAGGAGGGGTCGCTATGAGTCGGGTCTGACTCTATGGCACATAACAATGACAACAACATTGAATGTAAAACAAATTCTGCTCTGTAAACTTACACCCAAAGCACAATAAAAATAAAAAAATAAAAGTTAAAAAAAAGAAAAAAGAAATCCTGTGGGGCAGTTCTACTCTGTCCTATAGGGTCCGTTACAATTGTATTGGGATAAAAGTATTTTCTACCCATTATGCAGAGATGTACGTTTCTTTCTTAGCATTTGTTGTGGGAATGTCTAAGTATGAAGAAAAAAAAATACAATAAAGAAACACAGTCATGGAGAAAATAATAGAGTATAAAACATTTTGATATCTTTCCTGAGGAGACATGCTAGGGGAGACAAAATCTGACAGGATATGAGGAAGACTTTATGGAGTAGGCTCATGTAGAAAGAGAAAGAGAGTTTCAAAAAGGAAGGGCGAGACATATTGTGTCTGGAAGCTCTGAAAAAGGACCAAGTAAGGTGGAGATACAGGTAGCAGGTTAGGGGAACTTTAGGGAAGAGTTACAAGCAGAAAATAACAAGAAACCCTGCTTATGTACTTTTTGTTTGGAGATGGACAAGGCAAAATAGAGTGAGACTGCATTGAATTCTTCAGAACAATTTGAGTACACAGTCTGTTGGCCACTTCATTTTTCATTGTCTGAAAAGACATTGCTTTCTCTCTGTTTCTTTCTCTATAGAAATCATGTAAGGAATGTTGGCCACTTTTCTCACACTAAGAAAACATTAAAATAAGGCATGGATTAGAATTTAAATTAGTTATTTAAAAGCCAATTGTCCTGCAGAATAACTATAAAAAAGTGCCAGTCCTATAGAAAGCTGATCCAAGCTGCACATAAATATTTAAAGGGTTTTGGTAGGATTTTTAAGGTACTCTGGTGGCACAGCAGTTAAAGCATTTGGCTGCTAACCAAAAGTTCAGCAGTTGGAACCCACGAGCCACTCTGCAGGAGAAAGAGGAGGCAGTCTGCTTCCCTAAAGATTTACAGCCTTGGAAACCTATGGGGCAGTTCTACTTTGTCCTATATGGCTGCTATGAGTTGGAATCAACTTGATGGCAGTGGGTTTGGTAGAATTTTTCTAATATAGTAGGAACAGATAGCTGTGCTAATTTCAAACAATCAGTGAGTACCTATAATGGACATAACTTTACTGTGCTCAGTATCTCTCTATCATAAACTGTACATTATAGTTTGAAGTAAATGAGATTCAATTTAGAAAGTTTATACTGTCATTAAAGTGTTGTGCTTAGCATAAGCATATGGACACATCTGTGAATATACTTATTAATGTACGTTGGCTCATGGGCTCAAATTGCTCTAAGGAAAATTACTAAAATTATGAAACACTGTAGAATAATACTAGTCGTAGAAAACTCTAACTCACTGAGCTCAGGACAAATCAAGCTTACACTGTAATTTAATGTGTTGGTGACCTAAAAATCATAGTTAACAAGGTTTACTTGATTAACAATATATAAGCCTCTGTATCCTAGCAAGAGAAAAACTTCCTTTTCATGAGCACATGGAATATTCATAAACACAGCTAAATATGAGGCTATAAAGTAAAGTACAGGCAGTCCTTGGGTTATGAATGTCCAGCTTATCACAAGTCCTATTTGCTCTTTAATGTTATGGAGATTTGCCTTTACTTTGAAAAGACTGAACCATCCTATTCACAACTAATTATTCATCACAACCCCTTTCATTTGTTGCAAGTGCAGCTTTTAAAGGTTTTGAGCCTTTTGTTGTACTAAAGCAAGGCTATATGCACTTGGTCTGATTTACCTACAAGTTCTTCTTCTTTTTTTTTTTAATTGTGATTTGGGTGAAAGTTTACAGATCAAGTTGTTTTTCCATCAACAAACCATACACATTCTATTTTGTGACATTTACTGCAACCTCTACATTGTAACAGCATCTTCCCACTTCCTCCCTGTGCCTACTCCTTCCCTTTATCTTTCCTTCCCATTCCCTCTCATCTCCCTAGCTCTGTCTCTGGGCAAATGTTATCCTCTTGATCTCATATGCTTGATTTTTCTGAGTGCATACCCTCCTGATATTAGTTTTCACCTTATAGACCTGTCTGTCATTTGGTTGCCTGTTGAATCATAGGGATTAAATTCAGTTCCTAGCTTGAATGAAGTCTAAAGACCATAATCTTGGGGGTCCCACCAGTCTTCATCAGACCAGTAAGCCTGGTCTTTTCTATGATTTTGAGTTTTGTTCTACGTTTATCCCCACTCTATCCAGGACCTCTTGTTGTGATCCCTCTCAGAGTGGTCAGCAGTGATAGCCAGGCACCATCTTGTTCTGGTGCCTGTGTCATTGGTGGTAGGGGTGGGGTTCATCTGCTCCATAATGGACTAATTGTTTCCTGAATCTTTGATTTTCTTCACTCTTCCTTGGTATGCATGGGGAGAAAATACTTGCTGACCTACAAATTCTTAAAGATTCACTTATATATGATCTTGTTTGTAACCCAGGGACTGACTGTACCAAAGTATATATAATACAGACATTACTTGATCATGGCTCAAGAAAACTATTCATGAATAGTAAAATTAGTCTATTAATCAGATGATTCTTCCATATGGGAATTTAAAAACTCTTGAACAATTTAATTCAAAGAGGAAGAATCAAACTGAAGAACATTTAAAGAAAAACTAAACTTATCATGACAGCTATCAGAACTGATGGGACACAATGCTCAGGGGGAAACTCATGACCTTACAAACTTACATTAACTTTTTTTTAAAAAAAAGAGTGTGGAGAAGAAAATTAAGCATCAAATGAAAAATGTTTAAAAGTGAAAATAAATAGAAGGAAAATAGAATTAAGTAATTTGAAATAGTAATGAAAAATAGATAAATGATTTTGAAAACTTACAAACAATAGAAAAAATATGCAAATTAAAGTATTTAGGGGGAAAACAAGGAAATAAAGAAACTTCTTGTTACTTACCATTGATTTGATGCTAACTCATAGTGACTCCATGTGCCATGGAACAAAGCCCTGCTCACTCCTACACCATCCTCACAGTCATTGCTATGTTTGAGACTTTTGTTGCAGCTGTGTCAGTCCTTCTGTTGAGTGTTTGCCTATTTTTTGCTGACCCTCTCCTTTACCAAGCATGATTTCCTTCTCTATAGACTTGTCCCTCCTGATAACATATTCAAAGTAAGTGGACCAAGTCTTACCATCCTCACTCACTTCTAAGGAATATTCTGACTGTACTTCTTCCAAGACAGATTTATTAATTCTTCTGCCATTCCATGGTATATTAAATATTCTTTGCCAAAATAAATCCAAACACATCAATTCTTTGGTTTTCTTTTCCTGATGGAGTAGGCTATTCAACAATGACATGGTTCACATCAAGAAAATCACTTGCACTCCTTGGGGGAAGATAAGTAAGAAAAAGGAAAGAAAGTGCAAATATACAGAGTAAGAAAGGACAAGGATAAATAAGCACAGAAATCAGACTAATTTTTTTACAAATCATAAGAGATTAATCTGCTCTTTAATGCAAATTTAGAAGACTGAATTAAATTTTCATATAAAATATAATTTATTAAAACCAACTGTAGAAAAATAATAAAAACTAACCTATTTTTATATATGTTGTTGTTGTTGTTGTTGTTGTTATGTCCCATCGAGTTGAACCTGATTCTGAGGTGGTAGATTGCCCAACCTTCTTTCTGAGGTGTGGCTGGTGAGTTTGAACCACCAGGCTTCTAGTTAGCAGTCAAGTGCCTTAGGCACTATGCTACTAGAGGTCTGTTTTTTTTTTTTTTTTTTTAATAAGGAACATTGAATGCTATCAAGAAGCTCCTATCTAGATAGTTGTTGTTGTTGTTGTTGTTAGTTTCTACTAAGTCAGTTGTGACTCATAACAACTCCATGTGTGCAGAATAGAACTTTTCCATATCTTTTCCAAGGCTGTGAACTTTTGGAAGCCAGTCACCAAGCCTGTCTTCAAGGTGTTCTAGGTGAGTTCAAACCATCAAACTTTGGTTAGTAGTCCAGTACTTGACTATTTTACCACCCAAGGATGGTTACCCAAAAGAATTGTACTAAGTCTTTAAAGGCAAAGTAGTACCAATGCTATTCAATTTGTTCTAGTATATATAAAATGAGGGTAGATTTACCAAAACTCTTCATGAACTAAACATATTATTGATATAAAAACCTTCCAAAACTGCACTAAAAAGATTAATGGGACTAATCTCACTTATTATTTTTTTCCTTTTTTTTTAAATTGTGAT
>NW_006927181.1:0-746 GCF_000298275.1 Orycteropus afer afer | reverse complement strand
TAGGACTAATTGTTTCCATGAATTTTGGTTTTCTTCATTCTTCTTTGCTCTGGACAAGGAGAGACCCATCGTTGCATCTAGATGGCAACATGCTAACTTTTAAGATCCCAGTCGCTACTCCCCAAAGTAGGAGGTGGAACAATGTTTTGTGTAATATGTTATGCCAATTGAACTTGATGTCCCCTGTGACTATGGTCCCAAGCCTGCAGGTTCAACTACTCGGTCGCTCTGGGTAGCTGGCTGTGATCAAGCAGTGACCACAACCTTGCCCCTTGTCAGTTCTACTATACACCAGGGAATTCTGATCATTCACAAAAACTTATAGGACCATTGTTTGCCAACTCTATATATGTTCTTGAATACCCTCCCCATTTCATAGATATACTTAATCGTTTAGCCTGTCCACCCATCTATCCACCCATATACCCGTTTGCCTTCACTGACAATGCAGTTCTGTATGTGCAAAAGGGTTCATATTTGTTGTCTGTACCTCCCATGTACCTCTCTATGTCTTTCTCTTCCTCAATGGTATCATATTGGTCACTCACATTTGGTACATTGCTCTTCTCTTCACCCAAACCAATACTTATCTCTATCTATCTAACAGCCTTCTCTCCCCTCCCCTCCCACCCCTGGTAATGAACAAAGAAATTGCTGTCCTTCTATAGATAAACCTTTCCTTAACTTTTACAATAACGGACTAATACAATATTTGTCCTTTTGTGATTGACTTATTTCACTCAGCA
>NW_006927180.1:0-7394 GCF_000298275.1 Orycteropus afer afer | reverse complement strand
CCTAGTCTGCCATCTTGCTCGCCTCCTCAAGTGTAGTCTTATTGATTGTCCTTTATAGGTAATTTTTCATTTTTCTCATGCTCGTTTCAGGATTCTTTGTCTTTGTTTTTGGTGATCTTGATTATGATATATCTTGGAGATTTTCTTTTGGGGGTCTATCCTTTTTGGCGTTCATTGAACTTGAATGGATATACACTCATCTTTCATCATATTAGGGAAATTCTCTTCCAACAAATTTTGGACAATTTTCTCTGTGGTTTTATTTTTCTCTTCCTCTTCTGGAATTACAGTTACACACAGGTTATTCCCCTTGATGGTATTCCACATGAACCTTACACTTTCTACATTTTGTTTTGGTCTTTCGTCTGAGTGATCCCTTAACAAAGTAGTATTGAGGTGTTTGTCTTCAATCTCATTAATTCTCTCTTCCATTGATTCAATTCTACTTCTTTGTCCCTTCTATTTCTCAAATCTTAGTAGTAATTTTCTGCTTTTCTATTTATTTATTTGTGGTATTGTTTCTAATTTTGTTTTTCCAATTTGTTCTTATATTGCTTTCCTAAATTGTTCTAGAGTTTTGTCTGTGTTTTCCTTAATTTTGTCAGTATTTTCCTTGATCTTGTCAGTGTTCTCCTCGATCTGTCTCTCAGTCTGTTGAAGGTACCCAGATATAATTCTTTTGAACTCCTTGTCAAGGAGTTCCAATGCTGCTTCTTCCTCAGGGATGTTTTGTAGGTTTGTATCCTGGTCCATTATTTCTACTACTTTATCTTGCTTCTTTGTGTGGACTGTGATGATCTGTTGTGTCCAAGATATTGTGGTGGTGTTATATTGATGTTTAATGTGTGTAAAAGAATGGGAGTGTGTGTATAGATCTCTGTCAGCTATTCACAAGGAGCACTTGAGGGTGAGTTGAGCTGGCATTGGCCACCATCTGTCATTGGTAAGTTGATGCAAAAGCAAATGTTGGCCCTCACTCAGTGGGTGGGGCTTCAGGAGGTGCTGTATGGTTGGGTTGTGTTGGAACAGTTTCTGTCTTCCACTAATTTTGTTGTTGTTGTTAGGTGCTGTCGAATTGTCTTTGACTCATAGCAACCCTATGCACAGCAGAACGAAACACTGCCTGGTCCCGTGCCAGCTCCACTCAGTTAGGCAAAATAATTAAATGAATATATAAAAGAAAAAACCCAAAATAAAAGCAAGAGAACAAAAAGCTCAAATTGCATAAGTAAACAGGAAAAATCACAAAAAAGGGAAAAAAGGAGTGCAATAAATTAGCAGAAAAATTTTCAAAATATATTTTTTAAAAAAGGATGAAAGAATGATAATGAGAGAAAGAGAAAAGAAAAAGTGACAGTATCTGGGGAAGGAGGAATGGGAGTAAAGAGCAAGAGTAAAAGAATAAGGAGCTCTGGTGGTGTAATTTCTAAGGCATTTGACTGCTAACCAGAAGATTAGTGGTTCAAAGCTACCAGCCACCCCATGGAAGGAAGACTGGGCAATCTACTTCAGTAAAGATTACTGCCTCAGAAGCCCAATGGAGTCTAAGGAAAAATGGGAAAACTGCAAAAGGAAAAACAAGGGATAGGAGAACCAAAAGAAAGAAGAGAAAGGAACCAAGAAAAGGGGAAAACAAAACAAACAAACAAAAAAAACCATGAACCACAGATGGGAAAAAGAAAAAAAAAAAAAAGGCGGGGGGTGGGGGAAGAAAAACAAGAATAATTTAAAATCAAAAACGAAACTGTGGGGGGTAGGGTATGGCACCCAGGCTCTGTCAGGGCACAGACCAGGATGGAATTCCTGCTGGTCACGAAGGTGGGTGGAGGCAGGATGTGGCCACCCTTCTGTTCACCAAGAGTGTGTGGGGTATAAGAGAAGCAAAGGCAATATCGTACCTTTCCATCATCAGCTTCCAGGGCAGCTGCCTGTCCTGTACTGAGCAAGTGGAGCTCTCTCATATCCCAGTCTGGGAAGAATGCTACTTGCATATTTTCAAAATGGTCTTACCCACTGCTTGGTAATATTTCAAAATCGCTGCAGCCTCAGGAGAGCCACTGCAGTCCACAGGTCTGCTTGTCTCCTTTGCTGTTTTCCTTTCTGGTTGTCAGGCACCAATGCAGTCTGGCCCATGCAGTCTTTAGTGAGCTGAGCCGATTCTTAGGTTGCTACTGGTATATATTCAAAGTGTCTGTGCCCGCAGGACAGCCGGCGGTCCACAGCTCCCTTTTTCTCCTTACTCACTGTTTTCACTCAGGTTCTTCTGCCAGTTGATATTTAATCCATTTCTTTATTCTTGCCTTCAAAACTGAGAGTTCCAAGAGTGTCTTCTGTATCCTTTTCAATTGGTTTCTCATTGCTTTGTTGCAGAGGGTCTGTGTACCTTGTCTGCCTATTCTATCATCTTGCAGGAACTCTCAGAGTCTTCCTCTTTTTTGTTGACTCCACTTTACCAAACATAAGGGACTGGCCTCTCCTTCTAACATGTCCAAAGTCCGTGAGATGAGTTATCACCATCCCATCCTCTCTTATGAGGAGCATTGTAAGCTTCTGTGTCTTACAGGACAAATTTGCTCATTCTTCTGGCAGGCCATAGTATATTCAATATTTTTCACTAACATTATAATTCAAAAGCATCAATCCTTCTTCAGTCTTCCTTATTCATTCTCCAGCTTTCATATGCAAATGAGGCTATTGAAAATACCATGGGTTGGATAGGTGCACCTTAGTCCTCAAAGTGAAATCTTTGCTTCTTAACACCTTAAAGAGGTCTTTTGCAGCACAATTGTCCAATATAATATGTCTTGATTTCTTGACTGCTGCTTCAATGGGCATTCATTGTGAATCCAAATCAAATGAAATCCTTGGCAACCTCAGTTTTTTCTCCATTTATTAATATGCTGTTTATTGGCCCAGTTGTAAAGACTTATTTTTTCTTTACATTCAGGAAGAAACTCTGGTGGCACAGTGGCTAAAGCATTTGACTGGTAACCAAAAGTTTGGTGGTATGAACCCACAAGCTGTTCCGTAGGAGAAAGATGTGGCAGTCTGCTTCTGTAAAGATTTATAGCCTTAAAAACTCTTTGGGGGTAGTTCTGCTCTGTCCTATAAGACCACTATGAGTTGGAATTGACTTGATAGCAGTGTTTTTTTTTTTTTCTATGTTGAGGGATAATCCATACTGAAGCCTTCAGTCTTTGATTGTTATCACTATATGTCTCAACAGAGACAAAAGAATTTAATGCTTGAAACCACTAGGTGTGCAAATTGTGAGTTAATTATCAAGTTATCAACTTATATTTTTAGAATCACTTTGCTTATGTTTAAAGTATGATTATTTCTTGTGTTGTAATGTACACTGTTGTTGTTGTTATGTGCTGTCGAGTCAGATCCGACTCATAGCAACCCCTCCTTGGGTTTCTGAGGCAGTATCACTATGGAAGTAGATTGCCTAACCTTCCTTCTGAAGAGTGGCTGTTGGGTTTGAACCACCAGCCTCTGGTTAGCAGTCACGCATCTTAGGCACTATGCTACCAGAGCTCCCTGTCATGTACACTAGCCTCTGAAAAATAAATTCCAATTTTTATATTGTGAGAGAAATAAAATAAGAATATGAAAACAGGCATGAATTAGAAAGAGGACTAAGTTTGAATAAAAGTAAGTTTCATATATGTCTTACAAAATTATGTGGATCAAATGACATTCTTAGTACATTTTAAATTAAAGCTATCTTTTTTATAAGCAGGAATATACTTTTAACTAGGAAAGGATATAGAAGAAAAGTCCTTTATATCATCTTTTAAAGGGTCTCTTATAGAACGTTTTTTTACAAGTTATTCAAATCAAATATAAAGCTTATATTAAAGGGTTCAATAGTATTAGGGTATTGTATATGTTCCTATCAGTTTTGTTCAAATGCATGATGCATATTTGTACCACTTTTTAAAAACTAAAATCATATTTTTGATCAAAATCTGTTGAACATGGGCTCTGGAATGTAGCAAATAGAACAAGTGGCAATAGGTTTAATAAAACATTTTAAAATATTGAATTATCTCTGAGAATAGTGCTAAAGATTACTGTAGAAAATCAAAGAAAAGGAACATTTAGAATCACAGCTACATTAATTATTTTAATAAATATGGCTTTACAAATAAATTGGCTACTTTAATGTTTCATTTAGAATATTGGAACATTCTGCATGAAAACAGATTTCATATTTTTGTTTTTTGTAAATGTTAATTTTTAGAGAAAGAAACAATGCATGAGAATGTAGAGTTAAGAAATAAGAAATAAGGGGCTGATCCTTGGTGAGATTTAATTTCCCATAAAGGTACTATTCTCCTTTCTATAGGATGATGCTTTCCTACTGCTATTCTTGTAGGTAACACACTAGTTCCTTTGAGAATTTATCTGGATTTTCTCATTACATAGACCTACATGTATAACTTGCTAACCAGGAGGCTGGCGGGTTCAAACCCACCAGCCACTCCTCGGAAGGAAGGTTGGGCAATCCTACTTCTGTAGTGATAACTGCCTCGGAAACCCAAGGAGGGGTCGCTATGAGTTGGGGCCACCTCGATGGCAAATAACAACAACAACAACAACACGTATAACTAAAGTGTGTGTCTCTGAAGCTGTGCTCAAGGCATTCCTAATCCCTGCCTCTTCCAAGTTATTCTTAGAACAGAAGGAAGTCACAGTGAGACGGTATCTATCAATAAAATCTAGTTTGGGTAATATTAAAAATAAAGATTAGAATAATCATAGGTGGTAATTTGGTCCGAAATGCTCAATCCATTGTGAATGTTTGAAAATTAATGAAATATGAAGGCAGGAAAGGGTTGAAGGACAAGTTTAGACCTTCCAAATTATTTGCATAATTGGAGTAGGCAGTGAAACAGATCATTCTAAATGGACAATAATACAGAAATCAATTCTCCTTGATTTTAGATTGTGTTTTTGAATTTCCATTTGAATATGGATGGGTCTGGTGGCCTGGGGATGTTTAACTGTTCAAATAAGAATGTAGAGCCAAATAGGCAAGACACCCACTTTCCTGTTCCACACCTGTCAGCAGAGTCATCTCATCACCATGCTTTGTACCGAAGAGTATGTCAGTTATTGAGATTTGTGTTTGCTTCTCCATCCTTTTTTTTTCAGGCTGCATTACTGTTTACCTGTGCAGTTTTTAAAGTTGGCTCATTCCCGGTTTCAAAACTTCATCTCCATCAACAGCTGAAGTCAGGATATCCCTGCTATTCCCATTAAAAGTGCTTACTGCTAATGTCCTCTGTCTCCTACCTTTCTTTCCAAAATCTTATTCTGGATTGATCTTCCCTCTTCAACCTATCTTGTTCATGATATTTGACTCTAACAGGTCACCTTAGATGATATCTCACTTGCATTTATTACTTGCCTGGCTTTCAATTTCAAATTTTAGCAAGAGTGGTGGAATAAACAGCAGCAGTGGTAGAGTAGGTCACAGAAGAGACAGCCAACACCTCCAACCTCAGGCTTTTAGTTGCTTGAGTCCGTTGACCAGTTGCCATTGAGTCAATTTCAACTCATGGCAATCCCATGTGTGTCAGAGTGAACAGAGTTCCATAGGCCTTTCAATGGCTGCTCTTCAATACCACACTGCCAGGCCTTTCTTATGGGATGTCACTGGGTGGATCAAACCATTATCCTTTTGGTTAGAAGCTGAGAGTATTAACCATTGACACCATCCAAGGCTTCTGAGTCTGTTGAAATAGCTTGTTAGTTGACCTTGTGTTCTCCAAGTTCAAAGCCACTCCATATTGCTTCCAAAAAGGATTCCTTAAAATGCATACTCAGCAATGCCCTCTGTTTAAACATAGATTTTATTATGGTGAATATATATGTAGATGTTAAACCCACTGCCCTCTTAGCTTCTCACCTAACCTTTGAAGCTGTTCTTGTCAATTGGATCTCACATGGATCATTTTTCTGAAGAAACACAATGCTCAAGCAGACATACTTTACTCATTAAAATAAACTTATTTTTTGGTTCAAAGATGACCTTAGGGAATATTTTTGGTTTAAAGTTTAGAGTGAAAAGATCATCTCAAGGCAGTAGTTTTAGGGGTTTATCCAACATTTTAATGGTAAAGTTTGTATTTATATATATTTGTATTTGTATAATTTGTGTGGATATGAGTTGTAATTCTTAGATTCCTCTTCAAGTTAACACACTATCACTTTGTCTCCTTGGTTAGAACATACTGCTAACAAGACTATTTTCATGGGACTTCTTGAAAATAATTCATGACCATGACCTGGAACCTTGCACAGGTTGCCTTAAACAGGAATCCATGGAGCTTCATGTGAATAGGAAGCTTTATAATATTATAATACGTCTAGGCTCTCTCCAACTGTGCAGCCAAGCTAAAAAAAAAAAAAAAAAAGACTGTTTTCCATCTTGTAGAATGAAGGGACGAAAATCTGTGTGGCCCCAAATGAATCTGGATTTTGGGGAAAAATAACCCCAGCCACCAGTCATAAAACATTCTCCTTTAAAGCTGCTGGTGACTTAGAGTCACTGCTGAGCTCTTGGAAGTGAGAGAGAGATAGTCTCTAGTCAGTCAGTAGTGTTGAAAAATATTGAGCGTCTCAATCATCTTATGGAATAAATCTATACATATTTATAGGGGATGGCTTAGAAATTACAGTGATTTGATACTTTGTTGATTTTATGACCAGTCATAAATTAATATAAATATCTTTGCTATAAGTTTGTTTTGCTGGAAGGCATTTACTGGAAATTAAGTGCTTAGTCACAGAAACATCTGGGTAAGCCTGTGGATGACTCAGGAGAATCTCATCACCTTTATTGAAACTTAAAGAGCGTGGCTTCCTGACAGTGAGTCATGAACATCATATTCTTATGCAAAGGACAGTGGGCTCAAGCATTTCTCTACCCACCTCACCCACTCCCTGCCTCTCAGCCCCTCTCAAATCCTTTGGATAAACCTTCAGGCTTGGATGGTAGAATATTGATAATAGGGAAAAAAATGGCATTTTAACAATAACTTTGTGTTTCACTAATGTTTAATGACCTTATAAAGTTGTAACCACAGATATGTAGTTCACTTATTAGAAATGGTACTTAATATCATGAAATTAGAATCTTGAGTAAGAACATGGGGATAGTCATTTTGGATTATTGCTTATCCAAGAAATTCATGAACAAACCTGAGAAGCAATCAATCAATTTCATTTAAACTAAGCCCTAATTATTAATATTGCTATTCTCAACAAAAATTAATGAAAAAGAGGCGGGGCAAGATGGCGGACTAGGCAGAAGGATTGCACAGACCCTCTTCAACAAAGAAAAGGGAAACCAATTAACACAGACACAGAAGATAATCTTG
>NW_006927179.1:6709-7792 GCF_000298275.1 Orycteropus afer afer | reverse complement strand
TCCTCTGATAGAAGGGAGGGTCCATTCATGCAAATAAGATCACCCCAACTTTCTGACCTCACCTTGGTCAGGCCCCTCTGCCTGAAGATGGAGATGGGTGGGTCTGTGTAGTCTCATGGGTGGGGGAGGTCACAGCTGCAACTAGGAAACCTGAGCAGAGGACATCAGGCAAGCCCACTGGCTGTTTCCCAACTCTGATCAACCATAGACTTTCAGGAACAGGCCTCTAGTGCCCCCTGCTGGCCAGACTCAGAAACAGCCATTGTGTGACATGGAGACCAGAGTCCCTCAGACACACCTCCAGCCTCCCCCTGCTCCCCTCACTGCCCAGTCTTAGTGCCAGGCCCAGCAGCCTCCTCAGGACCTCAGGCAATCTCTCTTCTCAGACACCTCAATGGTGAAACTGTCCATAGCTCTCTTAACTGCTCTTCCAAAACAAACAAACAAACAAATTCACTGTAATTGAGTCAATTGGAACTCAGAGTAACCTCCGTTGGGTTTCCGAGGTGGTAAATCTTTGTGGAAGTAGATCGCCCAGTCTTCCTTCTGCGGAGTGCCTGTTTTTGTTGTTGTTATGTGCCTTCGAGTTGGACCCAACTCATAGCGACCCCTCCTTGGGTTTCCAATGCAGTATCACTACTGAGGTAGATTGCCCAACCTTTCTTCCAAGGAGTGACTGGTGGGTTTGAACTGCCAGCCTTCTGGTTAGCAATCAAATGCCTTAGGGTCTATGTCAGCAGGGCTCCTTCAACTGCTCCTTGGGGGTATTACTAAAGTGCTATTACTTCTATAAAAGTCTCTTAGGTCAGAAATCAAGTCCAGAGCAGAAACCAGAAAACATGGAAACACTTCCGGTTCTTTTCCCTTGTGTTTGTCCTGCCCAGGCGGCCCGAGCTCTCCCTCACCTTCTGTGGTTCCGCCACTGCACTGAGGAGAACAGCTATGTCGTTCTCCAGAGATGATTGTGGTGAGAGAAGCTCTCATGTACACTGCTAGAGGGTCATGGAGTGTGGATCTTCATCTTCTGTCAGCATTTCCCCAGATTTGAAAGGAATAGTCATTCACACACAGTGACAAGGGATT
>NW_006927179.1:5943-6609 GCF_000298275.1 Orycteropus afer afer | reverse complement strand
GCTTCCCTCTTCCTGCTTGATCTGCACCTGAGAAGGCCTGAGTATTCCCACCAGGACTGCCACCCCCTCATCTGAGGAGAAGGGTCTTTCTTACCGACTGAGGAGAAGAGATGGGGGAAGGGCTCTCACATGTACTGATGCTGTTGTTGTTGTTGTTAGGTGCCACTGAGTTGGCTCTGACCCATAGCGACCCTGTGTACAAGAGAATGACACCCTGCCCAGTCCTGCACCGTCCTCACAACATCGCTGTGTTTGAGGCCCTCATTGCAGGCCCCGTGTCAACCCATCTCGTTGAGATTCTTCCTTCACCAAGCATGACATCCTTCTCCAGAGACTGGTCCTTTCTGACAACGGGACCAAAACATGCGAGATGAAATCTGGTCATTGCTGTTTCTAAGGAGCATTTCAGCTGTACTTCCTCCAACACAGATCTGTTCATTCTTCTGGCAGTCAATGGCATTTTCAGAATTCTTGGCTAAACACACAAGTCAAATTAAATTCTTCTTCTTCACTCTTCATTATTCCTTGTCCATCTCACGTGCCTATGGGGCTATTGAAAATATCATGGCTTGGGTCAGGTTCATCTTAGTCTTCAAAGTCACATCTTTGCTATTTAACATTTTAAAGAGGTCTTTTGCAGTTGATTTGTCCGATGCTGTACATGGT
>NW_006927179.1:4092-5843 GCF_000298275.1 Orycteropus afer afer | reverse complement strand
ACATTTTAAAGAGGTCTTTTGCAGTTGATTTGTCCGATGCTATACATGGTCTGATTTTTTGACTGCTGCTTCCATGGGCCTTGATTGCGGATCCAAGTAAAATGAAATCCCTGACAACTGCAGTCTTTTCTCCGTTTATCATGATGTTGCTCATTGGTCCAGATGTGAGGATGTTTGTTTTCTTTTTGGTGAGGTGCCATCCATACAGAAGATTGTAGTCTTTGATCTTCATCAGTAACTAGAAGTCATTTTCACTTTCCACAAACAAGGTTGTGTCATCTGCATACCACAGGTTGTTAATGAGACTTCCTCCAATCCTGCTGCCACATTCTTTTGTATATAGTCCAGTTTCTCAGATTATTTGCTCAGCATACAGATTGAATAGGTATGGTGACTGGATACAACCCTGGTGTACACCTCTCCTGATTTCCAACCATGCAGTGTCCCCTTGTTCTGTTGAAAGGACAGTGGGTCTATACACAGGTTCCTCATGACCACATTAAGTGTTCTGGAATTCCCATTCATTACAATATTATGCATAATTTGTTATGATCCACACAATCAAATGCTCGAGTGTAGTCAATAAGCACAGGTAAAGAGGATTCTAGTCTTCTTTGCTTTTAATCAAGATCTTTCTGACATTAGCAATTATATCCCATTTCCCGTGCCCTCTTTTAAATCCAGCTTGGATTTATGACACTGACCTGTCAATATACTGCTGCAACCATGGATGAATTATCTTCAGCAAAATTTTACTAGCCTCTGATATTAAAAATATTGTTCAATAATTTCCACAATCTGCTGAATCACCTTTCTTTATAATGAGCACAAACATGGATTTCTTCCACTCAGTTGGCTGGGCAGCTGTCTTCCAATTTCTTGGAATAAAAGAATGAGTGCCTCCAGTGTTGCATCCCTTTGTTGAAATATTTCGATGGGTATTCCATCAATTCCTTCAATGCCATCGATTCTTAATATTTTACCTCCTGAAATTGTTGAACATTGACCAAATTTTGTTTTTTTATTGTGATTTGGGTGAAAATTTACAGAGCAAATTCACTTTCCATACAGCAGTTCACACACACTTCGTCTCATGACATTGACTGCAATTTACCCCAATGCAACAGCTCCCCTCCCACTTCCTCCTGATTGTTACCTCTTCTCTGTCTCCATCCCTCCATGCACTGCTGATCCCTGAGCTGTCTCCCTGTGCATAAATAGCCTTTCTTTCTCCCATGATTGTTCTCTCCCTGGAGCGTATCTACCCAGGTAAATGTTCAATTCATATGCCTTTCTTTTGCTTAGATGGAAGCCAGATATGGGTTCAATTTCAGACCAGAAGGGCAGCTAGAAGCCATAGTCTCAGTGGTTCCACCAGGCTCTATCAGACCAGCAAACCTGGTCTCTTTTTCTTTTCCCAAATGATTTTGGGTTTTGTTCCACATTGTTCTCACTCTCTATCCAGAATCTCCTGTATAGATCCCCCTCCAGGTGGCTGGGTGTGGTAGCCGGGCACTATCTAGTTCTTCTTGTCTCATAGTCATATAAGCTGCAGATCACATGTCAAACAATTATTTTTGGTGCAGTGACTCTGTGCATTTCTCCCATCTTCTTTTGATGTTTCCTGTATCATTCAATAGTTGCCCCATAGAATATTTCAATATTGTAACTGAAGGCTTTCATGTTTTCTTTAGTTCTGCCCACTTGAGAAATGTCAAGTGTGTCCTTCCCTCTTGGATTTCTAACTCAAG
>NW_006927179.1:3431-3892 GCF_000298275.1 Orycteropus afer afer | reverse complement strand
TTCTATCTTTTTAAGATCCTTTTTCTTTCTTCATGTAGAATGTTTTTGATACCATCCCACAATTCGTCTAGTCTTCAGTCATTGGTGTTCAATGAGTCCAATCTATTCTTCAGATGCTCTCTAAATACAGTGGATGTAATCAAGGTTATATGTTGGCTCTTGTGGACTTTTTAAAATTTTCTTCAGCTTCAACTTAAACTTACATATGAGCAACTGATGGTCTGTTCCACAGTCAGTCCCTGGTCTTTTTTTGACTGATGATACTGATCTTACCCATTGTTTTTTCCCACAGGTGTAGTCCATTTGATTCCTGAGTATTCCCTCTGGCAAGTACCCTGTGAAGAGTGGCTATTTCTGTTGTTGAAAATGGGTATTTGCAGTGAATTAGTCATTGGTCTTACAGAATTCTCTTATGTGGTCTCCAGTGACATTTCTTTTGCCAAGGCCATATTTTCCACTAC
>NW_006927179.1:0-2785 GCF_000298275.1 Orycteropus afer afer | reverse complement strand
TGAGTCATATTGACTCGACAGCAGTGATTTTTTTTCACCCCTTTGGCATAGTATATCATATGATTTTCTGATTCAAAATGCCCTATACCAGTGTCTTCCAGCTCACTAATGGCTAGCATATTGATCTTTATACTTTCCATATCTTTACTGACAACTTTCAATTTTCCTAGATTTTTACTTTGTGCATTCTACATTCTGAATATTAATGAATATTTTCAGCTTTTTCTTCTCATTGTGAGTCATGCAACATCAGCAAAGGAAGGGCCCCAAAACTTTACTCCATCCACGTCTTTACAATCAACTCTACTTTGCAGAGGCAAACATGCACTGACAGTGGGTTGTCTAATGGTACCAGCTTTTTATCAAATATCTTTTTTCAAAGTCTTGAAGATAATAATTGTGTGCTGTTATTGTTGTTCTTAGGTGCTGTGGAGTCAAGCTGTTTCTTAAAGACTCATTGGGTTACAGGGTAGAAGTGCCAGATATGATTTGGTTGATTGTAATCTTTACTGAATCAGATCCCCAGCTCATTTTCCCACAGGACCTTGGACAAACTCAAACCACCAAAGACTTTGTTAGCAGCCAATAATTTAATTGTTTGTGCCACCAGAGACCATTTTTAAAATGGTGTGTATAACTGACAAATACGTTAACCACTACAGATCTTCCCTACATAGGAACACAGAGAAGTTCATTAAATTGCTTTCATGTACATAGAGAATGGACAGGGAAAAATAAACTCATATCAAATCATGTATAATCAATAAATGAAGAAATTAGCATAAATATTTTAGTCCACTGCTCTAATGGATTGAATTGTGTCCCCACAAATATGTTGTTGGGAATTCTAACTCGTATACCTGTGAATGTCATTCCATTTGGGAATATGGTTTTGTTTATTATGTTAATGAAATATTAACAGTGAGGGATGTCTTTTAAGCCAATCAAGTTTGAGATATCAAATAGTAAATTAGGCAGAGAAAAGGAAGCCCAGATGGAAAGGTACATGCCACATGAAGATCCCAATGACTGAGGAGCAGAAGTTGAAAAGACAAGGACCTTCCCCCAAAGCTGATACAGAAAGAAAGCCTACAGCAAAATTTTACTCTCCTGTGATAGTAATGATTTTGTTTGAAACTGACCACATTCCACTGAATCACCTTTCTTTGGAATGGGCATAAATATGGATTTCTTCCAGTTGGTTGGCCAGGTAGCTGTCTTCCAAATTTCTTGATATAGTCAAGGGAGCACTTCCTGCATTGTGTTTGTTTCTTGGCGCATTCCATCTGGTGTTCTGTCAGTCGCTGGATCCTTGTTTCTTGCTAACGCCTCCAGTGCCACTTGGACATCTTCCTTCAATACCATTAGTTCTTTATCCCATGCTGACTACTGAAACTTTTAGACACTGACCAATTCCTTTTGATAGTCACTCTGAGTATTCCCTCCATCTTCTTTTGATGTTTCCTTCGTTGTTCAATTTTTTTTTCCCCACAGAATCTTTCAATATTTCAACTTTTCTCCATTTATTGTGATGTTGCTATTTGGTCCAGTTGTGAAGATTTTAATTTTCTTTATGTTGAGATGTAATCCCCACAGCACACTATAGCCTTTAATCTTCATCAATAAATGTTTCAAGTCATCGTCACGTTCAGAAAGGGAAGTTGTGTCATCTGCACATCACAGGTGTTTAATGAGAATTCCTCCAGTCCTGATGTTGCATTGTTCTTCATGTAGTCCGGCTTCCTGGATTATTTGCTCAGCATCAGTTTGGATAAGTATAGTGAAAGGATAAAACCCTGACGCATTTTTGTCCTCATTTTAAATCATGCAGTATCCCCTTGTTCTGTTCAAGTGGCAGCCTCCTGGTGTACGTATAGATTCCTCATGAGAATATTAAAGTGTTCTGGAATTCCCATTCTTCTGAATGTTATCCATATTTTGTGATGATACACACAATAGAATGTTTCTGCTACAGTATGCTATACAGATGTGTCTGTCCACTTAGATATATATTGTTAAATGGGACTGGTGTGTATTTGAGAGAGTTCTGATATGGATGTATTCTATTCATAACTGTTGATTTTGCACCTTTCTCATGGGGCCACCCCTGACTTCATTGTCCACCTTCACAAGGAGCCCAGAGGATGAGATTAATGAAAGGAGGACATATAAGTAAATGTATGAATAGAAATGGTTGGAAGAAAACACACACTTTCACACCCACCATGGCACTGTATCTTCACTCCCAGTGATATTGATATGTTTACTTGTTTGCTCTCTCTTCCTTCTTCCAGGCTCAGTTTTGAGAGAATATAGACCCTCCCAGTATTGTCCATACTCTATTCTGAGTCAAACACTTAGTAGGGATTCTGTAAATTGTGCAGTTGAACAAAACTCTGAATCAGTGCACTTTCCTGAATCAGACAAAGGTTCTGTGTCCCTGGTTCAGTCTTGACCCCATCAAGAGCTCTAAACCACAGGGAAGCTTACCTGTAGTTTTGCAGAATCCCTATTCAATTTCAAAACATGAGATAACATGTTGCTGGTGAGGATGACATTGGACTGAGAATCCAAGAGCAAAAGGATGTTCCTTGCAGTGGGTCTGAGACGTTAGCTTTCAGGCAAACAAGAGAGAACAGGTGTCTGGGCCAAGGACAGTGCTGCACGGGGAGTCCCACTGTTGGGTGCAGCATGTTTGTGTCTCACTTCCCCACTGGCCTGGAGCACTGTGTGAGCATTGATGCTGCTGTCCCAGGATGCACAGTAATAGTCAGCCTCGTCCTCA
>NW_006927178.1:5809-7389 GCF_000298275.1 Orycteropus afer afer | reverse complement strand
GGGAGGGTAACAAGGGAGCCGTCTGAGCACTAGTGACCATTCCCAAAGCTGTTTCTTATATACGGGAAGCAGACCACATACCCAAAGGCAGCTACTCAGCTGCTCACAGTAGATTCCACCATAGAGTTGATTACCAGTCTCATCATGGGGAACTACACCCAGCTGCACAGCCACTCAATCAGGCCTAGCCAAGCTGACACACAAACTTAACCAGTCTTAGTCTTCCTTATTCACTGTCCAGCTTTTGCATGTGTATCAGGTGATTGAAAATATCATGGCATGGGGCAAGCACACCTTAGTCCTTAAAGTGACATCTTTCCTTTTTAACACTTTAAAGAGAATTTTTGTAGCAGATTTGCCCAATGCAATATGTTCTTTGATTGTTTGACTGCTACTTCCCTGGGTGTTGACTGTGGAGCCAAGTAAAGTGAAATCCTTGACAACTTCAACCTTTTCTCCATTTATCATGATATTGCTTATTGGTTCAGTTGTGAGGATTATTGTTTTCTTTATGTTAAGATGTAATAAATACTGAAGGCTGTAGTCTCTGATATTCATCAGTAAGTGCTTCAAGTCTTCTTAGCTTTCAGTCAGCAAGGTTGTGTCATTGCATGTTATAGGCTGTTCATGAGTCTTCCTCCAATCCTGATGCCACATTCTTCTTCATATAGTTCAAAAAACAAAAACAAAACCCACTGTCATCGAGTCAATTCTGACTCACAGTGACCCTATAGGACAGAGTAGGATGCCCCATGTTGTTGTTGTTGTTGTTATGTGCCGTCGAGTCGGCCTCGACTCATAGTGACCCCTCCTTGGGTTTCCGAGGCAGTAGAAGCTATAAATTGTTACAGAAGCAGAGTGTCTCATCTTTCTCCTGTGGAGCAGCTGGTGTGGGTTCAAAGTGCTGATCTTTTGGTTAGCAGCTGAATGCCTTAACGACTGCACCACCACAGCTCCTTTCATATAGTCCAACTTCTTGAATTATTTGCCCAGCACACAAGTTGAATAAGTATGGTGAAAGAATATGTTCTGGGTATCTAGTGCTGCTCTAACAAGAATATATACCACAAATGGGATGGCCTTAACAAACAGGAGTTTATTCTTCTACAGTTCAGGGGCTAAAAGTCCAAGTTCAAAGTGGCAAGCTCTAGGGGCTGGGTGAAAGCCCCTCAACCTTGGGGTCCAGTTCTGCCTCCTGCTCACAGCCCACTGAAGCTGGAGGCTTTTCTTCACTCAGCTGCTGGCTGCTGAGGCTGACAGACACAAGATTGACAAATAAAAAGGCACAGTCCCAATGTTACCAAACCACACGGCAGGCCATTAATTTAAGTCCATTGTAAGTCCCAAGGTTGGCAAAGCATGGCATGCTACTGAACAACGATATGGCTACATGCAGGGTCCAAGCATGCCATAAGCTAGAGACCATTCCCCAAGGCTTCTGCTTATATACAGGAAGCAGACCACATTCCCTAAGGCAGCTACTCAGCTGCTCATAGTAGATTCCACCATCATGGGGAATACTACATCCAGCTGCCCAGCCACTCAACCAGGCCCAGCCAAGTTGACACACAAACTGAACT
>NW_006927178.1:0-4794 GCF_000298275.1 Orycteropus afer afer | reverse complement strand
TTCAACCGCCAGCCTTCTGGTTAGCAGACAAGTGCTTTAGCCACTATGCTACCAGAGCTCCTAAAACTTACCATATGACTCAGCAATTCCATTCCTAGGTATATACCCAAGAGAACTGAAAACCTACATTCACACAAAAACTTGTACACAAATGTTCATAGCAGCATTATTCATAATAGCCAAAAGTGGAAACAACCCAAATGTTCCTCACCTGATGAATGGATAAACCAGTCATGATATGTACACACAACGGAATATTATTTAGCAATGAAGCTATGAAGTACTGATAAACTGTACAACATGGATGAATCTTAAAAATATGCTAAGTGAAAGATGTCAGTCACAAAAGACCTAGTGTATGATTCCATTTACATGAAAAGTCCAGAATAGGTCATTTTAAAGAGATGGGAAGTAAATTAGTTGTTGCTTAGGGTTGCAGGTGTTGGGGAAAAGTGGAGCGTGACTGCTAACAGATACAGGGTTTCTTTTTGGGGTAATGAAAATGTTCTAAAAATTTATTGTGGTGATGGTTGCATAATTTTGTATATAATAAAAAACCACTGGATTGTACCTTTAATGGGTGAATTATATGCTATGTAAATGATACCTCAAAGCTGTTACAACAAATAGAATGGTACTTGTACCATGATATAGCATCCTTCCCTGACTGCAGAGTCTCCTTCTCAGGAACTCTGAGGAAAGCAAAACTTCATTCTCCTGAGAAAGGTTCTAGGGTCTTGCTGGTGACTGTCTGTCCAGGATCAAAGTCTAATAGCCCAGAAGTATGTCAGTGAACTTGGCTTAGAAGTCTCTCCTGGTTTTATTTGGTTACTGTGCCAGTATGAGTAATATAGGGCTACTCAGAAGTTCTTACCCTTTCATACAGGAGGATGGATGGGTAGGCCCAGCCTGCAGCCCCTGCCTCAGCTCCTAGCCATCTCACAGCCTGACGGTGGGCATCCAGAGAATTTGTCCAGTCACCTAATCCAAACTAAGGCATTCTCCTCCTTTGTAAGATTTTGCCTCCCAATCAAGGCTTCTCATCAGCCTGAAGTGTATCTGGAACCCAGTTTCAGGGTCAGCTCCATCTTAGGGGCATTTTGGGACAACCACCCCACCAAGGGTCTATAATAAAGCAATAATACACAGCTAATGAGTTCAACATCGGGTAGCATCTTTTACAATGCAAGAGTTCAGAGCACAGTGTAAGACAAATCACCCAGTGGGCCAGAATTCCAATGTCAACAGCTTCTTCAATGAATAAGATCTGTATCCACACATGGAAAAATGCATACCAACAGCTGATTTTGTTCCCCATCCTTTCCCCAGCCTTTAGCACAATGTCTGACTAACAGCAAGTGTTGAATGAATAAGTTAAAAATTCATAGAATCAGGGCAAGCACCTCCACTCTAACATATTCACTGCCATACGCACATCCTGTATGCATTCTTGACTTCAGTGTAACCTTCCCATAGAGATTCTTTCTGACTAGAAGAGACAGCAGACAGCTCCAAACCAAACCAAACAGATGTGGTGGAGTTGATTCCTATTCATAGAGGCCTTATAGGACAGAAATACAACACTGCCAGTGATAGATAATATCCATACACCTACAAGGCAGACCATTAATATAACTATTATTCAAATTTATGCATCAACTACAAATGCCAAATATGAAGAAATTGAAGTTTTTACCAAATTCTGAAGTCTGAAATTGATCAAACATTCAGCCAATGCATTGATAATTACTAGTTATTGGAATGTGAACATCAGAAACAAAAAGGAAGGATGAGTAGTTGGAAAATATGGACTTGGTGATGCCAGAGATCACATGATTGAATTCTGCAAAGCCAACGACCTATTAATTGGAAATATCTTTTATCAATAACATAAATGGTGACTGTACATATGGACCTTGTCAGATGGAATACATAGGAATCAAATAGATACAACTGTGGAAGAGACGAAGGAGACATTCAATATCATCAGTCAAAACAAGACCAAGGCCCAACTGTGGAATAGACCATCAATTTCTTATAAACAAGTTCAAGTTGAAATTGAAGAAAATGAAAACAAGTTCACGTGAGCCAAAGTACAACCTTGAATATATCCTACCTGAATTTTGAGACTATCTCAGGAAAAGATTGGATGAATTGAACACTAATGACCAAAGACCAGATGAGTTGTGGGATGACACCAAGGACACCATATATGAAAGAAAGCAAAAGGTAAATAAAAAGACAGGAAAGAGAGAAAATACCAAAATGGATGTCAGAAGACACTCTGAAACTTGCCCTTCAATGTAGAGTAGCTAGAGAAAATGGAAGAAATGATGAAGTAAAAGAACTGAACAGAGGTTTTCAAAGGGCAGCTCCAGAAGACAAAGTAAATTATTATAATGAAATGTGCAAAGATCTGGAGTTAGAAAACCAAAAGGGAAGAACACACTTAGTATTTCTCAAGCTGAAAGAACTGAAGCAAAAATTCAAGCCTTCAGCTACAGTGTCGAAGGATTCTATGGGCAAAATACTGAATGACCCAGGAAGCATCAAAAGAAGACAGAAGGAATACAAAGGGACAATGTACCAAAAAGAATTGGTTGACATTCAACCATTTTAGAAGGCAGCATTTGATCAAGAACTGAAGATACTGAAAGAAGTCCAAGCTTTACTGAAGACTCCAGGTATTGATGGAATACCCATTGAGATGTTTCAACAAACAAGTGCAACACTGAAAGTGCTTACTCGTCTATGTCAAGAAATTGTACAATAGCTACTTGGCCAACTGACTGGAGGAGATCCATATTTGTGCCCATTCCAAAAAAGGTGACCCAACAGAATGCAAAAATGATCGAACAGTATCATTAATATCATACACAAGTAAAATTTTGCTGAAGATAATTAAAAAATGGTTGCAGTAATACATTGATAGGGAATTTCCAGAAATTCAAGCCAAATTCTGAAGAAGATGTAGAATGACAGATATCATTCCTGATGTCAAATGGATCTTGGCTGAAAACAGAGAATACTAGAAAGATGTTTACCTGGGTTTTATTGACTATGCAAAGGCATTTGACTGTGTGGATCATAATAAATTAAGGATACATTGTGAAGAATGGGAATTCCAGAACACATAGTGGTGCTCGTGTGGAACCTGTATATAATCAAGAGGCAGTTGTTTAAATGAAACAAGGGGATACTTCATGGTTTAAAATCAGGAAACTTGTACGTCAGTTTGTACCCTTTCACCATACTTACTCAACCTGCGTGCTGAGCAAATAATCCCAGAAGCTTGATTATATAAAGAAGAACTTGACATCAAGTTTGGAGGAAGACTTGTTAAGAACCTGCGATATGTAGATGACATAACCTTGCTTTCTGAAATAGAAGTGTATTTGAAGCACTTACTGATAATCCAAGACTACAGCCTTTGGTATGAATTACGTCTCAACATAAAGAAAACAAAACTCCTCAATTGAACCAATATGCAACATCACATTCACCTGCATACACAGTACAAATTATGGCTAAATGAGCAAATGGTCCAGTGGTACAGTGGTTAAGGCATTTGGCTATTAACCAAAAGGTCCATGGTTCAAACCCACTTGCTGCTTTGTGGAAGAAAGATAAGGCAGTCTGCTTCCATAAAGATTTACAGCCTTGGAAACCCAAAAGGGGTTGCAATGAGTCAGAACTGACTTGATGGCAGTGAGTTTGGGTTTTGGACTTTTGAACATTGGTGGAACATCACCTTTGTTCTGAAGATTACAGCAATCACCGCATTCCCCATTTACTATGGCAAAATCGTCCTACCTAGTGATTTTTTTTAAAAGTTGTGATTTGGTGAAAGTTTACAGCGCAAATTCATTTTCCATACACCAGTTTGCACACACGTTGTCTCATGACATTGACTACAATTTACCCCAATGCAACAGCTCCCTTACCACTTCTTCCCGATAGTTACCTCTTCCCTGTGTCTATCCCTCCATGCACTCCTGCCACCTGAACTGTCTCCCTGTGCATAAACAGCCATTCATTCTCCCATGATTGTTCTCTCCAAGGAGTGTATCTACCTCAGGTAAATGTTCAACTCATATGCCTGTCTTTTGTTTGGCTGGAAGCCACAGGTGTGGGTTCAATTCCACACCTGAAGGGCAGCTAAGGACCATAGCCTCAGTGGTTCCATCAGGGTCTATCAGATCAGCAAACCTGGTCCAACCTAGGAATTTTTTAGAATTAATTTTAATTAATTTTTAAAAATATTGAAAAAGTAATAAAACTACCAATGACAAATGTAAACGGGAGCTCTGGTGGCATAGTGCCTAAGGCACTTGACTGCTAACCAGAAGGCTGGTGGTTCAAACCCACCAGCCACTCCTCAGAAGGAAGTCTGGGCAATCTACTTCGTAGTGATAATGCCTTGGAAACCCAAGGAGGGGTCGCTGTGAGTCGGATCCGACTCGACGGCAATGAGTAAGTGAGACAAGTGTAAAAAGTAGGGCTGTGGGATTATAGATGTTAGTGGTAACTCCATAATTACTGTGTAATTGGGGCTTGGGATGGCAATCTGAAGGGAAGGAGTGGATCTTGAAGCTGCATTTTCATAGCATTTTACATACTACTTAGAAAATGTTGTCAGTATCAAAGAATGAGGGGGTAATGATAAAGATAATGGTGTGGAGAGAGGGGCTAAAGTCTACAAAGGTTGATTCTTCTTTTCTCTAATGAAACAACTGATAGCCCGTTGGTGTACTTGTTTTCAGATCGATTTCTCTTATTATGCCTTTTACATAA
>NW_006927177.1:812-7432 GCF_000298275.1 Orycteropus afer afer | reverse complement strand
CTCAGCCCACCTTTCTCTTCACCTTCTCTGTTTGTTCCCCACCCCAGCCACTGTGCACAGTCTGTGCAGTCCCTGGCTAGCAGGGTGATTTTTAGGTTAATTTTAAGGTCCAACCACCACTCAGGAATGTCCAAGTCGTTTGTGCTGTCAGGGGCGCTTAGGTCCCTGCCAGACTGCAGCTCTGTATGTCTCCTTTTTTGGTATTTTCATGCAAATTCTTCTGCTAGTTGGGGCTTAGTCTACTTCTGTATCCTTCCCTTCAAGGCTCAGGGGTCCAAGATTATCTTCTGTGTCTGTGTCACTTGGTTTCCCTTTTCTTTGTTGAAGAGGATCTGTGCAGTCCTTCTGCCTAGTCCGCCATCTTGTGGGAACTTAACTAGACTATAAATTTCATACCACTACCCATCTGTCTAGGAGCTTGGGTGGCGTAGTGCCTAAAGCATTTCACTGCTAACTAGAAGGTTGGTGGTTCAAACCCACCAGCCACTCTGTGGAAGCAAGATGGGCCAATCTACTTTTGTAAGGATCTGCTGCCTTAGAAACCCAGTGGGGTTCACTGTGAGTCAAAATCAACTTGATGGCAATGACTTTTTTTTTTTTTTTTTAACCCATTGTCAGTTTGTTGTGCTGTGGTTGCTTAAGTGTTTGTGTGATTCTGGAAGGAACCAATGGTATTTTAAATACCAGCAAGGTAAATACCCCATGGTGGACAGGTTTCAGTGGAGCTTCCAAACTAAGACAGATTAGGAAGAAAGGGCTGGTGACCTATTTCCAAAAATTATCCAGTGAAAACCTATGGGTCATAAGAGAACATTATCGGACTCTCTTGCTTTGTGCACGTCATCAGCAGGCCTCAGTCCCTGAAGGAGGACGTCATGTTGGGTGAAGCAGAGGGCCAGCAAGGATGACGGAGACCGTCAGTGGATGGATTGACATAATAGCCACAAAGATTAGCTTGAACTTGCTGTTGATTGTGGGGATGATTCAGGACCGGGCAGTATTTTGTTTTGTTGTATACATGGTTGCTGTGAATCAGAGTCGACTCAAAGGCAGCTAACAGGTTTTGTGAGGGGTGAGTATGGAGCGAAGAGAAGGGCATGTTTTTCTGCCCATTACTGTATTTTCAGAACTTAGAAGAGTAACTGAAACATAGTGGGTACTCTCTAAATGTTTACGGAATGTAAGAATATGTGAAGGAGACCCAATGGCACAACAGTTAAGCATTGGACTGCTAACCCAAAGGTTGGTGGTTCAGACCCATCTAGCTGCTCCCTGGGAGAAAGACTGTGAGATCTGCCCCGGTAAAGATCACAGCCTGGAAAACCCTGCAGGGCAGTTATGCTCAGTCACGTGGGTCACTGTGAGTTGGAATTGACTTGATGACACCCAGCAATGACACTGTTTTCTAGAAGGAGCCCTGGTAGCACAATGATTAAGAGCTTGGCTGCTAACGGTAAGGTCTGTGGTTTAACTGTTTGAACCCATTCAACCGCTCTGTGGGAAATGGAGCAGTTCTACTCTATCCTATAGGATAGCTACAAGTCATTTTTTTCATGGGCTGTGTGCTTTAAATTTTTTTTTTTGTGATGTGGGTGAAAGTTTACAGAACAAATTCATTTTCCATACAGCAATTCATACACATTTTATTTCATGACATTGACTGCAATTCCCCACAGTGTACCAGCTCTCTTCCCACTTCCTCCCTCCAGTTACCTCTTCCCTGTGTCTTTCCCTCACGTGCACTCCTGCCCACCCCCCAGCTATCTCAGTGTGCAAACACTGCCCTTCTGTTCTCCCACGATTGCTCCAAAGACTCTATCTACCTGATGTAAATGTTCACCTCATATGCCTGTCTATTGTTTAGCTGAAGACACAAGTATGCGTTCAGTTCTAGATCTGAAGGGTGGCTAGGTGCCATAGTCTCAGGGGTCTCACCAGGCTCTATCAGACCAGCAACTCTTTTTTTTTTTTATGATTTTCAGTTCTGTTCCACATTGTTCTCCCACTCTATCCAGGATTTCCTGTACCGTTCTCTCTCTGAATGGTTGACAGTGATAGCCAGGCACCATCTGGTTCTAATGGTCTCATAGTCAAATAGGCTGAAGAGCACATGGTCTACCAGTCCCTTGGACCAGTTGTTTCCATGTGTCTTTGGTTTTCTTCATTCTTCTTTGCTCTGGATGAGGAGAGACCCATTGTTGCATCTAGATGGCCACTTGCAAGTTTTTAAGATCGTAGTTGCTACTCGCAAAAGTAGCATGTAGAACAATGTTTTTGTGTAGTATGTTATGCCAGTTGAGCTTGATGTTCCCTGAGACCAGGTCCCTGTTGGGGGCTGCATGCTCTTAGTATTCATAGTCTACATTACTTCCGTTTGTTGGGAATGTAGAACAAGGCATTGTTCTTCCCCAGCACACTTCTAAGAGGCGGATGCATTGTGAAGTCATTCAATCATTCACAAGCAGAAGTGACTCAAAATCCAGTGTCTGTCTTTGTAACATCATGGCCAGTACTCGACAAAGAGAAAATAATTAATCTGATTTCATGTTTCAAGTCTGACACATTTTTCCCCTTTGAAGACAATTAAATTATATTCCATTATTGTAGTTTTGATATTGGTGTTTTCTCTTCAGACATTTTAAACTTTTAGATCAAAAGCATGATTACCTACCATGGAGTCAATTTCGAATCACAGTGCCCCTAGAAGACAGAGTGGAACTGCTCCAGAAGGTTTCCAAGGCTGTCAATCTTTACAGAAGCAAAGCCCAAACCCAACCTAGTGCCATGGAGTCATTTCCAACTCACAGTGTCCTTAGAGGACGGAGTGAAACTGCCCCAGAAGGTTTCCAAGGCTGTCAATCTTTACAGAAGCAAAGCCCAAACCAAATCCACTGCTGTGGAGACAATTCCAACTCACAGCACCCCTAGAGGACAGAGTGGAACTTCCCCAGAAGGTTTCCAAGGCTGTCATCTTTACGGAAGCAGACTGCCACATCTTTCTCCTGCTGGTGGGTTCTAAGCATTGACCTTTAGGTTAGCAGCTGAACACTTTACCACTGCTCTACCAGGGCTTGCTTAAAACCATTATAGATTTCTATTAAAAACAGCATGTTTTAAGGGAATATACCCATGACAATACAAAAGTTTGGCAGATGATATTTCTACATATGTATTTGTGTGTGCTATAAGAATGGTCATATATATTTGTGGTGAATTGCTTGATGTGGCCCTTCTAGCCATTGTCCTTAATTTTGTGATGTATTTTAAATCCTATTTTCCATGCCTGTTTAGGTTGGTGGTAGTTAAGGTCATGTGCTAACTTGGCTGGGCAGCTTGTAGTAGTTATTCCCTATAATGACTGGCAGTTGGCTCAGTGGTAGAATTTGCTGTGAGCAACTGAGTAGCTGCTTTTAAACTCCTGATTGTTAAAGTCATCCACTTGGGTTATTTCTATGGGAGCAGCACAAGTGGATATGTCTTGAGTCCCACCTTACTGGAGGGTATAACTCAAATCACCACCCTTAGCTTCCTTGAGGATATACCTATGAATCTTCTGGGAAGGTTCACCCTCCTCTTGCTCCTGTTCTGCATTTTGTCATCATCATCTCACCCGTGGATTTGGGATAGCAGCCATCATCTGATCTGCTGACTGAGGTTTGTCAAACCCCAAGAATTGGGAGGATCCTCCAGACCTACTCACAGACCTGGGACTTGCCTGTCTGCCAGCTTCCCAGCCTTCACCGCTACTATGTGAGATGATCTCTTGGGTGTCTGTGAGTTCTGTGAGGCATTATAGTGAAATATAGAACCCTAAGATGAGGGAGATTACTGAGAGGAGTAGGAGTAGGAGTTAATGTCTGAAATGATGGAGTGGCACGGTAGTTTGGACATTTGGGACATCTTTAACTCTGCCTCATGGTTGGGCAGCTGATTATAGTCATTCCCCATGATGAGAATGGCAATCAGTTCCATGGCAGAATCTGCCACGAGTGGCTGAGTAACTACCTTAGGGATGTGATCTGCTTCTGGTGTGTAAGGAGAAGCTTTGGGAATGGTCTGTAGCTTTTAGGCATGCTTGAGCCTTGAATGTAGCTGAGTTGTTGTTCAGCAGCCTGCCATGTTTCCTGCTGATCATTGGACTGCTCTGGACTTGAACTAGTGGCCTGCCATGTTGCTCAATCATCTTGGAACTGTGCCATTTTATGTGGCCACTTTGTGTTTGTCAGCCTCAGCAGCCATCAGCTGCCTGAGTGAAGAGAAGCCTCCAGCTTCAGTGGGCCAGGAGCAAGAGGCAGACCTGAAGCCCAAGGTCGAGGGGCTTTTACCCAGCCCCTAGAGCTAGCACTTAGAACTCAGACTTCTGCCCTCTTAAACTGTAAGATAGTAAACTCCTCTTTGTTAAAGCCATCCTATTTGTGGTATTTTCTGTTGGAGTGGCACCGGAGGACCAAAACAGAGACTTATCATAGTACAGCCTTAGGTATATGTTACAATTTTGTCTGCATCTCCTGCAAAGGCAGCTACACCTTCTGTGAGAAGGATGGGTGAGAGGTATAGTCCAGAATACAATGCATTCCGAAAGTGTTCACTAAGCTGCCAATTTTTTTGTGTCGATAAATAATTAAGTTGCTATTATTTTATGGCTCCAAAATTAGTGGATTCAATTTTGTGCTTTCAGTCCTACTTCTACAAAAGCTAGTTTGTTTCAGGATCTAAGTTGCCTCTATTTTTAGTTGTTCACAGTCTGCTAGGGTGATAGGCAAGGAGACAAATAAGAGTCCAATTCTTCACCTTGTTTTCCAGATAAAACCAGCAGATATACACGGATGCCCCAGGGATGCCTAGGCAGGGTGGAGAAAGGGCTAGAAAGACTAGGTAGAGGTTTAGATGTGCTGTTGATTTTGAGGTGCTCCCATTGGCTAAAAGCTTCCTTCATGTTTCATTAAGGAGCTCTGGTGGCATAGTGGTTAAAGTATTTGACTGCTAACTAAAGGGTCGGTAGTTCAAACCTACCAGTCTGCTTTCTTAAAGATTTACCGCCGTGGAAATTCTGTGGGGGCAGTTCTACTCTGTCCTCTAGGGGCGCTATGAATCAGGATCGACTCCCTGGCAGTGGGTGTGGTTTGGGCTTTGCTTCTGTAAGGATTATAGCCTGGGAAACCGTAGGCAGTTCTACTCTGTCCTAAAGGGTCCTTATGAGTCAGAATTGACTCCAAGCCAGAGGGGGGTCATGTTTCATTGTATTTCCCTACTTTGGCTCCATGATGTATGTCAGGCAAGAAAACAATGCAGGCAGTTCACAGTCTAACCACAGTATCCAAAGAGCTGGAATGTCAGCATTCCTTCTCTAAAGCTCACCAGAAAAATACAAACTCACTGCCATCGAGTCGATTCCAACTCATAATGACCCCCATTGGCTTTCCAAGGTGGTAAATCTTTATGGAAGTATATTGCCCAGTCTTTCTTCCATAGAGTGGCTGGTGGGTTTGAACTGCCTAGCATAGTGCCTAAGGCACTTGACTGCTAACCAGAAGGCTGGTGGTTCAAACCCACCAGCCACTCCTTGGAAGTAAAGTTGGGCAATCTACTTCTGTAGTGATACGCCTTGGAAACCCAAGGAGGGGTTGCTATGAGTTGGGTCCGACTCTACCGCACATAACAACAACAACAACAACAACACCTTCTGGTTAGCAGTCAAATGCCTTAGGTACTGTGCCTCCAGAGCCCACATTCTTATGCAATACCCCCATCTCTTGGCCTATTCAAGTCACCAAAGGAATTATTTTTGAATCCCTGCATAGGATCTGTGGGAATGCAGGTTGCAGATGGTGATCAGAGTTTCTAAAAGTAACAGATTACTTAATAATTGCAAATGGAAGAAAGGTATCATTACAATGGAGGAAGCTGGAGGACACTTTCAATTAGATGATCGGTTGTCATCACCAATAACAGGACAAATTGGTATTTTATGCTCCTGATATCATGCATTGAGGATAACACAATCTGACCTATATAATATTCAAAAATGTTTAATGTGCATCTTACTTAAGAAAATAAACCAAACCAAAAACCAAACTCACTGACTTCCGGTAAGATGGAGGAATAGGCAGACAAGTGACAGACTCTCTTTAACAAAGAAAAGAAAAACCAATTGACAGGGATACAGAAGATAATCCTGGAGCCCTGAGATTTGAAAGGAACTATACAGAAGTGGATTAGGCACCAATTAGTGGAAAAACCTGAATGAAAACAGTGAGTACAGAGACAGTAGGAGCTGCGGACTATCAGCTACTCTGATGGGACCAACAACCTGAATATTTTCAAGTGGTATTGGTACCTGAGAATTGACCTAAGGATCAGTCCTGGTCATCAAGGGCTACAGGGATGACTGGACTGGTGACCTATGACTAGGAAGGGAAGCAGCAAGGATGGAGACAACCTGAGCTGTTGACCTTCCACTGTCCGGAGGGCACAGCCATTTTGATTGTTCGCATGTGGCAGCCATTTTGAATACGTAAAGTGACCAAGGGTGCAGCCATTTTGAATGTTTACAAGCAGTGGCCATTTTGGATATTTAAAGTGACTGAGGGTGCAGCCATTTTGAATCTTTACAAGTGGCA
>NW_006927177.1:0-527 GCF_000298275.1 Orycteropus afer afer | reverse complement strand
AGTGATACTGCCTCGGCAACCCAAGGAGGGGTCACTATGAGTTGAGTTCAACTTGATGGCACATAACAACAGCACAACAACAAGAGTAGGCTCTGTTTGAGCCATATGAGAGGCTGACAACAGGAAAAGAGACGGGTGGTGAGTGTATAAGTGCTGTCAACTAGTGAATAGAAGAGCACAGTACCCTGCTTGTGCAGATAACATACCAAGAGAACGAAAATTGTGGGCAAGTCACTCTAAAATACAATCACCAATTAAATATAAACACAAAAAGGTTACTATGCCTCAGAGACAACAGAGCATCACAAAGAAGCAAGATAAAGCAGGAGAAACAAGGGACCAGAATATAGACCCAAAACACATCCCTGAGGAAGACGCAGCATTGGAACACCCTGATAAGGAATTCAAAAGAATTATATTTAGGTGTCTTTGACAAATTGAGAGACAGATCAAGGAAAACACAGAGAAAACCCTAGAACAATTTCAAAAGACAATACAAGAACAAAATGACAAAATAAATGAAAAAT
>NW_006927176.1:3440-7355 GCF_000298275.1 Orycteropus afer afer | reverse complement strand
GGATTTGAACTGCCAGCCTTCTGGTTAGCAGTCAAGTGCCTTAGGCACTATGCTACCAGAGCTCAACAGATGGGTAGTGGTTGAAAATACTATGTTAAGTGATATTAAGCTCAACACAAAAGGCCAAGTATTGTATGGTTCCACTTTTTTGCAATAATTAGTATAGACAAATCCACTGAGACAAAAGATTAGTGGTTACCAGGAGCTGAAGGGAGGGAAACAGGGAGAGAAAAAAAGAAAAATTTCTCTTCATTCTCACCTAGCAATTTTATTGAACAAGAGCTCTCAAAGGTACAAACCTCACTCCATATCCAATGATTTAAATAAGTCATACACCTGGGCCCACTTATTCCTGGAAAATCAGCAGTTCTGGCCTGAAATCTCTGAGGAATCCCTCAAGGTTATAAAAAGCTCAGCTGGTTCAGTGGCAGTAGCAATGTCTGCTTATTTCTTGTCTATCCCTTGTTGATAGACCTCAAGGGTTGTCAATTGCAGTCTCATTTTGAAGTTAGTCTCATGGGCTGAATTATTTTCAGCTATCATATGCCCACCAGCCACTCCTTAGAAGGAAGATGGAACAATCTACATCCGTAGCGATACTGCCTCAGAAACCCAAAGAGGGGTCGCTATGAGTCAGGTCTGACTCTATGGCACATAACAACAACAACAACATTGTATGTTTACTTAGTACGTTTTTGATTTGGTGGTATGTATGGGGGGAGTTAGGAGCTCTGGTAGCATAGTGGCTAAGGCACTTGACTGCTCACCAGATGGCTGGCGGTTCAAACCCATCAGCCACTCCTCGGAAGGAAGGTTGGGCAATCCTACTTCCGTAGTGATACTGCCTCGGAAACCCAAGGAGGGGTCGCTATGAGTCGGGGCCGACTCGATGGCACATAACAACAACAACAACAATGGGGGGAGTTGAACATGTATTAGAGCTGCTAATTCACGTGTGTTTCACATCTACAGAGATGCAACTATAAGACCAGCTGTTCAGCATTATTTGACAGGCCTAAGGGGAAATGATGAACTACATCTTCTCCAAGACTGGGTTTAAAGTATGAATTGCGGGAAGTACTAGAATGATATTCTCTTGCTTACCACCCCACCCCCAAGGATGGAAGATGGGGCAATCTACTTCTTTAAAGATTTACTACCTTTAAGGCAGTAAATCTGATGGGGGTCACTATGAGTAAATCCAATGGGGGTCACTATGAGTCAGAATGGACTTGATGTCAGTAAGTTTGGCTTTTTTTTTTTTTTTTCCTTTTTTTCCTTCCCCACCCCTAGGGGAGCCAAGCTAGAAAAGCAATGGAAATAGTTGAGCAGGGTTTCTATAGAAGACAGGTACAGGGCTGTGCATAGTGTACCAAAAGTAAAACAAGACAGAAAACCACATGGCTTCAAGTTATATAAATGAGTAAGCCATAAACACCTCCCTGCATTTTGTAGTTGAATTAGATTCACTTAAATAAACTCCATGTCTCTGAGAAACTGGTCTTTAAAAAATAACAATAATAAAATAAATTGTAAAGACAATATTGTACTGTAGCTGGTTCTCTAGCAAAAATTCTCTTTCCCAGGGAAATAGGCCAGGTGTATTTTTGGATACCTAGGGGGGAAGTTCTTGTAGCCTAGTGCCTAAGGCACTTGACTGCTAACCAGAAGGCTGGCAGTTCAAACACACCAGCCACTGGGAAGGAAGATTGGGCAATCTACTTCTGTAGTGATACTGCCTCAGAAACCCAAAGAAGGGTCACTATGAGTCAGAACTGACTCCACAGCAGTGAGTTTTGTTTTGCTTTTTTTAGCCTTGTGTCAAGGCACTGTGCCTAAGGCATTTGACTGCTAACCAGAAGTTTGGCAGTTCAAACCCACCAGCCACCCTGTGGAAGGCAGATGAGGCAATCTACTTCCACAAAGATATACTGCCTTGGAAATCCAATGGGGGTCACTATGAGGGGGAATCGACTCAATGGCAGTGGGTTTGGTTTGCTTTAGCCTTGTGTCCGATAACATGAAATATATGATCAGGATTCAGGAAGAAGGATAGACTGTCTGAATTGGCGGTTGATAAAAGGAATGTTAAGGTAATGAAGGGACTGAAAGCAACAGAGAAGGAACTGAAGCTGTTAAATAAAAATAAAAACAAAAAAATCAGAGTATTTTACATCTCAAAGGATCCTCAATACCGGTTTTTCAATCCCCTTATGTTGCAGATAAGACAACTTAACCTTAAAGAGATGAAGTTTCCTGAGCACTTAAACGACTTGCCTGAGCTCACACAGGTAGTAGCAAAGCTGAGCTCTAAAGCTACATCTTCTGATTCTTTTTAGGAAGCCATCACTTTTGCCTTTATACTGTTTTATACCAAAATCAACAAAAGGAAAGTCTAGAAACAAGAAGACTAAACCAGTGGCAAGAAATTCTTTCCCTTCCATGGTATGGCAGGTCAGAGATCTGGGGTTAAAGTTCAAAGAGAAGGAGCAATGAAGTCTCAGAGGTCCAAGTAAAAAAGACCTCAAATATAAGAGGGCAAGTTGAAAAAAGGAAAGAATAAAGATGCAGTGGAAATGATTTGTCCTCTGGCCTCTTTTATGTTTTCTGCTAAAATTTAGGGGGTGATGTGGGATCTACATAGAGGGATTGTTGCAATTAGATTAAGAGTATAAGCATTGTAGTTGGTCCCTGATGATGTCAGCAGTGGAATAATGAAAATAAATTTGAACATGGAGCCAGTTAACAGTGTTCAAGAGTCAGCTCCATCACTGAGCATCTTGGTGACCTTGAGTAGCTCGGGTTATCTCATAATAACAACAAGGTTGCTAGAAAGCCTAAAGGAAATAACGTTTGCAAAAGTGTTTTTTAAGCTATAAAAGATTGTATTGGTTTATTTTGCAATTTAATGCTAAGATAGTTCTGGGGCTCTCTTGGTGTTACAGGGGGGAAAAAAGTGAAAAACATGGCCTCTGATCTCAATTATCTAGTAATCCTAAAGGACAAATAAGGCTTATTGTTAGCTGCCACTGAGTGAGCCCTTATACAACCTTATGGTAAACTTATGCACAATGGAACAAGACACTGTCCAGTCCAGTGCCATTCCCATGATCAGTTGCAGATCAGACCATTGTGATCTGAAGGGTTTTCACTACCTGATTTTTGAAAGTAGATCACCAGGCCTTTCTTCCTAGCCCATCTTAGTCTGGAAGCACCACTGAAACTTGTTCAGCATCCTAGAAACACACAATCCATCACTGACAGATGGGTAGTAGCTGTGCATGAGGTGCATTGGCCAGCAATCAAACTCAGGTCTCCCACATGGAAGGCAAGAATTCTACCACTGAATCACCAATGCCTCCAATAAAGTACACAAAAATAAAAACTTCAAGGACAATGTAACATTGCACATGGTTGGATCATGAATCTCATCTTGTCTATTGCAGGTAGAGGCGAGTGTATCTGGCTAGTAGGTGTGGTGGCTTTAAGGAAGTCTATTTGCAGGAAGGCCAAAGCATCTTATTTGAGAGACCTCCTAGGAGAATGTCTGAACATGGACCAGTAACTCTAAAGTTCCCTCCAAGTATAGAGAGGGCTGAGAGACCAAAGAATGAGGTTGGCAGCTCAAGGATGGTGATATAGGCGTTTGCTAAGGGCTTACTTACAAGGTGACACCCTGGGCAGCAGCAGGACAGATTTGACTCTTTGCACCCCTCAGTGGGAGGCAGGGGCTTTTATGGCTCTGGTGAACAAAAGTGGTTTGGTGTTAGGGCCCTCTAAGGCCACCCTAGTAAGTGTTATATAAGAGTGACTTAGCGAGAAAAAGAAATAAGAAAATCAATACCGTTCTCAATAGCTACCAAAAAAATAAAATACTTGGGAATAAATCTTACCAGAGACACAAAAGACCTCTAC
>NW_006927176.1:0-1205 GCF_000298275.1 Orycteropus afer afer | reverse complement strand
ACAATAAATGGAGAAAAGATTGAAGTTGTCAAAGACTTCATATTACTTGGTTCTACAATCAACACCAATGGAAGCAGCAGTCAAGATATCAGACATTGGGCAAATCTGCTGCAAGGGACCTCTTTCAGGTGCTGGAGAGCAATGATAATTCCTTGAAGACTAAGGTGTGCTTGACACAAGCCATGGTATTTTCAATCGCCTCATGTATGTGGGAACTGGACAATGAAAAAGGAAGAAGAGTCAATGTTTTTGAGTTGTGGTGTTGGCGAGAATGCTGAAAGTACCATGGACTGCTGAAAGAAACAATGAATCTGTCCTGGAAAAGCAGCAGCCGTAATTCTTCTTGGAAGTGAGAATGGCCAGACTTTGTCTCATCTACTATGGTCATGTTATAAAAAGGGACCATTCCCTGGAGAAGGATATCATGCTTGGTAAACTGGAGGGACAACAAAAATGGGGAAGGACCTCAGTGAGATGGATTGACACAGTGGCTACAACGATGGGCTCAAGTATAGCAAGGATGGTGGGGCTGGCACAGGACTGGACAGCGTTACGTTCTGCTGTACATGAGGTTGCTATGAGTTGGAGATGACTCAATGGCACCTAACAACAACAACTACTACAGAGAAAAAGAAACCAAGTGGGATAAGCTTCACCAACAGTCAGAGCCTTGGTCATCAGAAGGGAGTGTAGTAGTTGTTACTGAAATGCAACACTACCTCAATCCCTTAGCCGAAGCTCAGGCCTCATAGAAAAGAGAAATCTTATGTAGACATTGAAAGAGCTATTTCCCTAGCAAAGAGAAGGAAACAACCTAAGTGCTCATCAACTGAGGAATGGATAACCAAACTGGCAAGTACACACAATGGAACTGTGCAACACTAAAGAATTATGTAGAATCTGTGAAACACTGCATAATGTGGATGAACTTGGAGGACATTATGCTGGTGAATTAAGTCAATCACAGAAGGACAAATATTTTATGTGTTCACTATTGTAAAAAGTCAAGGAAATGTTCATACATGGAAGGAAATTTTCTTTGTTGGTTACAAGGGATGGGAGGGGAAGAGAAGTAAGGGGAAGTAAAAATGCTAGATAGACTAATATATGTTGTTGTTGTTGTTATGTGCCGTCAAGTAGGACCCGACTCATAGCGACCCCTCCTTGGGTTTCCGAGGCAGTATCACTACGGAAGTAGATTGCCC
>NW_006927175.1:852-7318 GCF_000298275.1 Orycteropus afer afer | reverse complement strand
ATCACATCTTACTCAGAAACTCCATCTGGTAGTCAGACCTACCTCACTGTTTGAGTTCTATATCTATGCTTTTAAATAAGCCAGAAAACACTAACCCAGTTTGCCAGCTCCAAATTAGTTCTTCCTTTCATGCTTTTTCTCTTTTCTGGCTCAATGCCAGAGCCTTCCTCCATTAAATTAGGAAAGAGTGTTCAAAGCCATGTCTTCACCTAGTTAGTTCCTCTCTTGGAGGACAGTTTCTCTTCTGATGGTTCCTCCATATGCCAGGCTTTTCTCTTAGTAATCCTATAGATTGTTAGTGTTGGGGACAAGGACAAGAATGAATCAGTCTGAAGTATATGTGGCATTGGGATGGGGTGGTTGCTTTGCACTGTATGTAGACACTCTCTAATGATGATAAAGGAGACAGTGAGTTGGCCACATGTTCAGGATGCTCTTCAAGAAAGCCAGGATGGATTACACATATTTTGCCTAGAACTGTATTCAAATCTTTAAATAAATAACAGAAGACTGTCTCTTTTTCTTGTCTACTTTTCTAGTTTTATCTATAGGAAGTACCTGGATTACAAACGAGCTCTGTTCCTAAGTCTATCTTTACATTTCATTTGCGTGTAAGTCAGAACACTTAGGTATGTGTTCCTTTGGAACAGAATTGTATGAGGGAGTGGGGCAGAAGGAAACACTTGCCCCCAGACCGATGCGGGGGTGGGGGTGCAAACTTAAAGATTGCCCCTGGGCACATGTTATCTTTGCTAAACCTCATAATGTCAGTTAATCAAATGCTTGTCCTAGTATATAGCTTACCTTTATATGCATAAAAAGCATTAAAGAAACACTTCCAGATACACTAAAACATTTTTGATGTAATAACTCAGTAAGAATAATAATCATAATGTTTTGTTGTGTGTTGCAATGTAGCTCCTGTTTGTCATTATGAAGCCATGTCTGTTCCTCAAATTTTTAATACGATAGGCTTTATGGAGGTTGATTCATAACTACAGATTGTACATGACAGATGTTTGTAACCTTGGGGACTTTCCTGTTATATTATTATTATTATTATTATTATTATTTTACCCTGAGTTTCAAGATACCTGGAATGAACTCACCACAGATCAGGATTACATAGACCTCATTAGTTGGCCAAGTTTTCCCTTTGAGGTCACTTGCTCTGGAAGTTTTCCCACTTCTGCCTTTCCTCTCCACCTCCCAACCTCCCCGACTCTCTTCACCCCTCCCCCTGTACCACTTTCACAACCTTTACTTACTACAGGGTACTGAGGTTATCCCTTCTTTGTATCTTCCTCCCTTCCTGTCTCTCTATTCACACAAAGCCTGGCTTACACTAAACAGTCAACAAAAAAGTTATTGAAGGAATAATTAAATAAATGAAATTTTCATGATATCTGATTTTTTTCCTCAGATTTCAACAAAGGGCTACAGTACAGGTATCACTAAAGCAGAAATGACCTGAGGGAAACTTGTTTTTTTGAAATTTTATTATGGTTTTTTATTTATGTATGTGTGTGTATGTAAAACACACAAAAAATTGCCATTAATCATTTTTAAGTATAACATTGAGTGACAGTAATTGCTTTTAAGACGTTATGCAGCCACAGCAAAGTACATAAAAATCTTGTTCTATGACCTGCTTTCGTGAGTAGTGACTGGGGCCTTAAAAGCTTTCGATCAACCATCTAAGATGCAGCTATTGGTCTCCTCTCATCTGAAGCAAAGAATAGTGAAGAAAATCAAAGTCATTAGGAAACAATTAGTCCAAGAATACAATGGACCACAAGGACCTCAGCCTTCATGATCCTGAGACCAGAAGAATGAGATGGTGGCTGAATACCAATGCTAACCACTCAGAAAGGGATCAAAATTGGAGATCCTGCATAGACTAGAGGAAGAATGTGGAACAAAATTCAAAACCACAAAAATGACCAGAATTACTGGTTGGATAGAGACTGGTGGAACCCCCGAGACTATGGCTCTGGGTTACCCTTCAAGCCTAGAAATGGACTCATTTCCATGGATTGGCTCTCAATCCAACAGTAGAAGGACCTACATGCAGAACACCTGCCCCAGAGCAATGCACCCACCTACTCTAGGGAAATGGGCCTCGTAGATCAGTCAGCCATGAGACACCAGAGGGGCAGCATTCACATAGAGGGAATGCTGGACAGACAGGAATACATAGTTAAGAAGGGCACAGGGAGGGGGTAGCCACAGTGAGGAGAGGGGAGGAGAGCTTTTTATGGTTGGGGATGGTAATCACGGTGTGAAATCAAATGTACACAAATTGTTGAATGTAAAACAAATTTGCTCTGTAAATTCAAAGAACAGTTTTTTAAAAAGTTATGCAACCATCACCATTATTTGTTTTGAAAACATTTTCATCATCTCGAATAGAAACCCCTGAAACAATAACCCCACACCCTCACCTCCTCCAGGTCTCTGGTAACTTGTAATTTACCTTCTGCCTCCATGAATATACCTAGTCTAGATATTTCATATAGGTGGAGTCATCCAATATTTGCCATTTGGTGTCTGGCTTATTTCATTTAGCATAATATTTTCAAAGATCATCCATGAAGTAGTATGTATAAGTACCTAATATGACTAATATTCCACTAGCCACTCCTTGGAAGGAAGATGGGGCAATCTACTTCCGTAGTGATACCGCCTCGGAAACCCAAGGAGGGGTCACTATGAGTCGGGTCTGACTCGACGGCACATAACAACACAACAACACAACAATATTCCATTAAAGAGGTCTGATGGTACAGTGGAATGGTAGTTTGTGTGTCAACTTGGCTGGGGTTGGTTGAGTGGCTGGGCAGCTGGATGTAGTTATTCCCCATGGTGAGATTGGTAATTAACTCTATGGTGTAATCTGTTGGAGCAGCTGAATAGTTGCTTTAAGGATGTGGTCTGTTTCCACTATATCAGAAGCAACTTTGAGGAAGGTCTCCAGCTTTTTTGTGTGCTTGAACTCTGCTTGTAGCCGAGTCTTCATTCAGTAGCCTGCCATGCTCTGCTGATCTTAGGACATTCAATGGACTTGAATTAATGGCCTGCCATGTGGTTTGGGACTGTGCCTTTTTATTTGTCAACCTTGGGTTTGTAGCTTCAGCATCCAGTAGCTGCCTGAGTAAAGAAATCCTCCAGCTTCAGTGGGCCAGGAGCCAGAGGCAGAGCTGAAGCCCAAGATCGAGGGGCTTTCACCCAGCCCCTAAAACTTAGCACTTTGAACTTGAACTTCTAGCCCCCAAAAGTGTAAGAGAATAAAGTCATGTTTGTTCAAGTCATCCCATTTATGGTATATTCCTGTCAGAGCAGCACTTGGGAGCCAAAAAAAGTGGGTAAGGCATTTGGCTGCTAACCAGATCAGTGGCTCTAACTCTCCAGCTGCTCAACAGGAGGAAGATGAGGCAATCTACCTCTGTAAAGATTTACAGCCTTGGGGACACTATGAGAGTCACTATAGAGTCAGCATTGATACAATGGCAGTAAGTTTTTAATATTCCATTAAGACTGCCCAGCACACAACAGCAATATTCTATTGGCTGTCACCAATGTCGGATTACCCAATACTCAAGATAAGCACATGTTAACTTGTGCTTACTTACTAATCTGTAGTGAAAAATTTCACATTTTTTCACATCAAAGATTCTGCTTCTAGGTATGGCTGGTGTCTGTATCTCTCCCAAACTCACAGCACCTTCCTACAAAGCCTCTTTCAAATTTACAATCTCTGACAGGGACAGACTTCCCAGTAAGCAAGGTAAGCACAGGCTTCCTTATACTTACTAAGCTATCATGAACAGTTTCACATATATTTCACCACAGATGTGATGACACTGCTGTGAAATTGTTCACTACAGATTAGGAAATAAGTATGAGTAAGCCCATGTTTATGTTGTTTATTGAGCAATCCACCCCTAAGTGGTACAAACAGTTAATGAGCACAACTGCTAACCAAGTTGGAGGTTCTAGTCCACCCAGAGGACCCTAGGAAGAAAGACCCGGTGATCTACTTCCAAAAACCCAACCACTGAAAAGCCTATGGAGCATAGTTCTACTCTGAAACTACAGAATCCCCATGAGTTGTAGTTGACTCAATGGTAACTTGTTTTTTAAATATTCCATTGTATGTATAAACCACATTTTGTTTATCCATTCATATGTTGATGGACATTTGGGTTGCTTTTACCTTATGACTGTTATGAATAATGCTGTCATGAACATTGGTATACAACTATCCGTTTGAGTTCAGCTTTCAATTCTTTTGGGTATATATACCTAGGAGTGGAATTACTGACCTGAGGAAAATCTTATATGTGATTATCAAAATATTTTCTAATTTAAAAATATATTTATTGGAGAGGATGCCAAGATAGTGGAAGGGGCAGAAAGATTGCACAGACCCTCTTCAACAAAGAAAAGGGGAACCAATTATCACAGACACAGAAGATAATCCTAGACCCCTGAACCTTGAAGAGAAGGATATAGAAGTGGACTAAACACTAACTAGCAGAAGAATTTGCATGAAAATATCAAAAAAGGATACAGACAGAGCTGTAGTCTGGCACCAATCCTGAGTGATCCTGATGGCACAAACAGCTTGGAGATTCCCGAGTGGTGGTAGGACCTAAGAATTAACCTAAAAATTAGTCCTGCTAACCAGGCACTGCATGGAAGACTGCTCTGGTGACTGTGGAATAAAAGGGGAAGCAGCGGTGAAGAGAAAGATGGGCTGAGCTGTGGACTTTTGCCTGTCTGGAGGCCGCTGCCATTTTGAATGTTTACAAGCAGATTGACCATTTTGAAAATTTAAAGAGACAGCACTCTCAGATTCCAGGGGCTTAAGAACAATTTCTGCTTGCCAGAAACCCCAAGGACATTCCAGACTTGCACGACTGAAAGGGTGTGATATTCCTCTTGTTACTCTTATACCCTACACCCGCTTGGTGAATGGAGGTATGGGATTCCCCACTCCCACCCACCTTCTGGGCTCACAGGAACTCCATCCCAGTCTATGCACTCGGACGGAGCCTGAGTGCCCTGCCCTGTCCACCAATTTTTTTTTCTTTTTCTATTTTTTCTGGTGTTTGGTTTGCTTGAATATGTCTGTTTTAAAACTACTACTATTAATAATATTTTTGTCATTTTTACTATTATTATTTATTCTTCCCCTCCCAGGTCCTAGTTTACAGCTTTTTTTTTCTTTTTCCCGTTCCTGGTTGAATTTTTTATTTTTTAATTTAAATTCTCCCCCCCCCCCTTTTTTTCTCTTGGTTCACACCATTCCTTGTTTTTCTTTTTGCATTTTTCCAATTTTTTTATTCATTATTCTCCTTCTCTACCTTTTTTTCTCTTGGCACTCTATCCCCAAAAACTGCAGGTTTTCTCCTTTTTTTTTGTTCTTTTTTCCCTTTCTTCTTTTTTTGGTTACTGTTCCTATGTGATTACATGGTGTATTTTTTGTCCATGTGCTTTTAGTTTTTTGATGGCTATTCAATTGTAACTTTTGTCCAACTGAGTGGGAGACAGCAGCAATCCCCATAAGATACAACTACACCCACACCTACTGCAACTTCACTTACTAAGCAAGAGTTACCACTTCCTTCTCCACCAAAGGGCCAATGACAAAAAACCACCAAGAACAGCCTGAATCACCCTTGGCTGCTCTTCACAAACAGTTAACAGAGATCTAAATACAACAATGCCATGATGTCTTGGGGACAACAGACCACAACAGTCCACACAAAGAAGCCGGATAAAGTGGTAGAAACAAGGGAGCAGAATACAGAACCAGAACACATCCCTGAGAAAGAAGCAGCATTGGAACTCTCTTATAAGCAATTCAAAAGAATTATACTTAGGTATCTTCAAAGGATTGAGAGACACACCAAAGAAAACACAGGAAAAAACTTAGAATAATTTTGGAAGAAAGTACAAGAACAAAATGTCAAAATAAATGAAAAATTAGAAATGATTCTAAATCTACAGAAGATTAATACTAAATTGTCAAAAATAGATAATACATTGGAAGGAAAAAGGGATAGAATTGATGCAATGGAAGACAGAATTAATGAGATTGAAGACAAATACCTGAATACTTCTTTGGAAAAGGATCAATAAGAAAAAACAATCAAAACAAAATGAAGAAAGAGATCTGGCAAGATGGCTGATTAGGCAGAAAGACTATACAGACTCTCTTCAACAAAGAAAAGGGAAACCAATAAACACAGACACAGAAGATCATCCTGGACTCCTGAGTCTTGAAGGGAAGGATATACAAGTGGACTAAACCCCAACTAGCAGAAGAATTTGTGTGAAAATACCAAAAAAGGAGACAGACGGAGCTGTGGTCTGGCAGTGATCCTGATGGCACAGACAGCTTGGAGATTCCAGAGTGGTGGTAAGACCTAAGAATTAACCTAAAAATCACCCTGCTAGC
>NW_006927175.1:0-572 GCF_000298275.1 Orycteropus afer afer | reverse complement strand
AACGGAGGTGCGGCCATCCTCCACTCCCACCTACCTTCTGGGCCCACAGGAACTCCATCACAGTCTGTGTGCTCAGATGGAGCCTGGGTGCCCTGTCCTCCACCAACTTTTTTTTTTTCTCTTTTTTTATTTTTATATTTTTCTTTTTCGCTTTCTTTTTTCTGGTGATTAGTTTGCTTGTATTTTTCTGTTTTAAAACAACTAATATTATTAATACTTTTGTGTTTTTTATTATTATTCTTAATCTTCCCCTACCAGGTCCTAGTTTTCAGCATTTTTTCTTTTCCCTGTGCCTGGTTGAATGTTTTTTTTCTTTTCATCCTTTTTTCTTGGGGTTAACCCTATTCCTTGATTTTCTTTTTGCATTTTTTCCCATATTTCTTTTCATTTGTTATTCTCCTTCTCTACTCCTTTTTCTTAGTGCCCTATCCCCAGATATTGCAGGTTTTCTTGTTTTTTCTTTTTTTTCCCCTTTTTTCTTTTTTTGGTTACTGTTCCTGTGTGATTACATGTGTGATTACATGTGTGTTTTTTGTCCATGGGTTTTTATTTTTTTGATGGTTATTCAATTG
>NW_006927174.1:6345-7284 GCF_000298275.1 Orycteropus afer afer | reverse complement strand
GACAGACTGCTGAACAATGGCATAGCTACATGCAGGGTTCAAGCATGCCATAAGCTAGAGACGATTCCCAAAGCTGTTTCTTATATATGGGAAGCAGACCACATCCCTAAAACAACTACTCAGCTGCTCCAATATTTTCTACCATGGAGTTAAGTACCAAGCTTACCATGGGGAATAACTACATCCAGCTACTCAGCCATTCAACAAGGCCTAGCCAAGTTGACACACATACTTAACTACCACAAGTGTTGACCAATTCTTTTTGGTACTCTGTGTATTCTCTCCATCTTCTTTTGATGTTTCCTGCATCATTCAATATTTTGTCCATAGAATGCTTCAATATTGCAACTCGAGGCTTGAATTTTTTCTTCACTTCTTTCAGCTTGAGAAATGCTGAACATGTTCTTCCCTTTTGATTTTCCAACTCCAGGTCCTTGCACATTTCATTATAATAATTGACTTTGTCTTTTTGAGCTGCTCTTTGAATTCTTCTGTTCAGCACTTTAGTTTGTCATTTCTTCCATGTGCTTTGGTTATTCTTCCTTCAAGGGAAAATTTTAGAGTCTCTTCTGACATCCATTTTGTTTTTTTCTTCCTTTCCTGTCTTTTCAATGACCTTTTGTTTTCTTCATGGATGATGCTCGTGATGTCATCCCACAATTCCTCTGGTTTTTGGTCAATGGTGTTCAGTCCATCAAATCTATTCTTTATATGGTCTCTGAATTCAGGAGGGATATATTCTAGATCATATTTTGGCTCTCATGGACTTGTTTTAATTGTCTTCAACTTCAAGGTGAACTTGCATATGAGCAGTTGATGATCTGTTCCACAACCAGCTCCTGGGCTTGTTTTGGCTGAAGATATTGATCTTTTCCACCTCTTAGTGCCACAGATGGGAGCTCTGGTAGCATAGTGACTAAGGCACTTGACTGCTAACCA
>NW_006927174.1:4974-6190 GCF_000298275.1 Orycteropus afer afer | reverse complement strand
CAATCCTACTTCCGTAGTGATACTGCCTTGGAAACCCAAGGAGGGGGTCGCTATGAGTCAGGGCTGACTCGACGGCACATAACAACAACAACAACAGTGCCACCGATGTAGTCAGTCTGATTCCTGTGTACTCCATCTGGTGACGACCAAATGTATAGTTGCCATTTGTGTTGTTCAAAAAAAGAATTTGCAATGAATAAGTTGTTGGTTTTGCAAAATTCTATCATGTGATCTCCAACATTGTTTCTGTCACCAAGACCAAATTTTCCAACTACCTGTGATTTTTCTTTGTTTCCAACTTTTGCATTCCAGTCACCAGTGATAATTATCACATCCTGATTGCATTTTTGGTCAATTTCAGGCTGCAGAAATTGATAAAAATCTTCAATTTCCTCATCTTTGGCTTTGGTAGTTGGTGTATAAATTTGAATAATAGTAGTAGTAACTGGTCTTCTTTGAGGCATAGGGATATTATCCTATCACTGACAGCATTGTACTTCAGGACAGATCTTGAAACATCCTTTGCAATGATAAATGACATGACATTCCTCTTCAATTTGTCATTCCCGGCATAGTAGATCCTATGGTTGTCTGATTTGAAATGGCCCAAACTGGTCCATTTCAGCTCTCTAATGCATAGAATACCAATATTTATGCATTCCATCTCATTTTTAACAACTTCCAATTTTTCTAGATTCATACTCCGTACAATAATAATGTTGTAATTATTAATGGATGTTTGCAGTTGTTTCTCATCAATTTGAGTCATGCCACATCAGCAAATGTATGTCTCAAGAGCTTTACTTTATCCATATCATTAAGGTTGGTTCTACTTTGATGAGGCATCTCTTTCCCAGTTGTATTTTGCTTGCCTTCTGATGATGTGTGTCCCCTAAGGGGCTCATCTTCTGACATTGTATCAGACTGTTTCCAGGCTATTCATAAAGTTGTCCAGTAATGTATCAGACAGTGTTTCTCTGTTATTCATAGGGTTTTCCCTGGCTAATTCTTTGAGAAGAGGATGGCCTGTTCCTTCTTCTTAGTCTGTCTCAGTCTGGAAGTTACGTTGCAGCCTATGCACCATGTGCAACCCTGATGGCGTTTGAAACACCAGTGGCTCAGCCTCCAGCCTCACAGCAACATGCATGCCACCAGAGTATGACAAACTGACAGACAAGTTCATCTTCTGTAGCTGTTCTAAACCTCTCCACCTGGC
>NW_006927174.1:3112-3704 GCF_000298275.1 Orycteropus afer afer | reverse complement strand
AAACTAGTTGAATGGGACCTTCTAAAAATTAAATTTTTATGTGCTTCCAAAGACTTCTCCAAAAGAGTCAAAAAGAACCTACAGATAGGGAAAACATATTTGGCAATGATATATCTGACAAGGGACTATCTAGAATTTATAGAAAACTCCAATACCTCAACAACAAAAAGACAGATAATCCAATTAAAAAATGGGTAGAAGACATGAATAGACACGCCATCAAAGAGGTTTTTTTGGCAGTCAACAAATATATGAAGAAATGGTCTTGATCGTTAGCCATTCCAAAAACCAAACTCATTGCCATGGAGTCAGATCCGATTCATAGTGACTCCTTCTTGGGTTTCTGAGGCAGTATCAATCAGAAGTTGATTGCCCAACCTTCCTTCCAAGCTGGTGGGTTTGAACCATACGCCTTCTGGTTAGAAGTCAATTGTCTTAGGCACTATGCCATCAGAACTCCCCTTTAGCCATTGTTGTTGTTGTTGCTATTTGCCGTTAAGTCAGCCCCGACTCATAGCGACCCCTCCTTGGGTTTCCAAGGCAGTATCACTATGGAAGTAGGATTGCCCAACCTTCCTTCCAAGGAGTGGCT
>NW_006927174.1:1897-2468 GCF_000298275.1 Orycteropus afer afer | reverse complement strand
TAAATATGAGTGATCAACACGGTGGCATTGAAGAAGAGGAAGACAGAGAAAGGTGCATGGGAGGTACAGACAACAAAGATGAACCCTTTTGCACATACAGTACTGCATTGTCAGTGAAGGCAAACATTGAACTATGGATGGATAGAAGGGTGACCAGGGTGAACTATTAGGTATGACTATTCAGGGGGAAGTGTGCCCAAGACCATGTATAGGGTTGACAGACAATGTTCCTAAAAGTGTATTTGTATGTTCTGTAAGAATTCCCAGGTATATAATAGAGCTGACAAGGGACAAGGCTGTAGTCATTTCTTGGCCACAGCCTGCTACCTAGAGGGAATGCATAGTTGGACATGTGGGCTCAGAACCATAGTTGCAGGGGTCATCAGGCTCAACTGGCATAACATACTACACAAAAACAATGTTCCACATCCTACTTTGGCAAGTAGCAACTGGGATCGTAAAAGCTTGCAGGCAGTCATCTAGATATAACGATGGGTCTCTCCTAGTCCAGAGCAAAGGAAAATGAAGAAAATGAAAGACACATGCAAACAATTAGTCCAGGGACTGATAC
>NW_006927174.1:0-567 GCF_000298275.1 Orycteropus afer afer | reverse complement strand
TACCAGGTGGTGACACTATCCCTAGTGATGTTACTAACCAACAGCATTATTCTAAATTTTAAAAAAAGCAAGCATTCCTCATCAGTTCATTCAGTCCTATGTAATTAATAGTTGTTCTCCTCATTTATGTGTTAGCAATTTCAGGAACCCATCTGCTTCTGCACTAGAGTTGTGGGAATCTTCACTCAGTCTACTGAAATGATTTCCAAATTGTTAATTCATGCTGTCAAAATTTTGAACTCAAAAGTACTTTTCTGCAGGGCTCAGAGATGGTCTTTTGCTGAAACACTCACATTGTCCTGTAGTTGATGGCAGACAAGGAGGGCGGTGACAAATATCTAGGAATATCATATACATCTAGGAATATCATATACACTATTCCCAAAATAACAATATTATCACAAACTGTACCATTTTCTATGAGCTAAAATGTGCAATACTAAACAAAATTCCAAAATAACAATATTAATTATATTTTACCTATAATAATTTAGTCTGTTGAAGGCTAAGTATCTCTTCAAGTTTGTCAACATTTTCCATGTAACTCATGTTGTTGTTGTTGTTGTT
>NW_006927173.1:7043-7586 GCF_000298275.1 Orycteropus afer afer | reverse complement strand
AAAGCAAGGCTTAATAAATTTAAAAATATTGAAATACTGCAAAGCATCTTCTCAGATCATAATGCTATCAAATTAGAAATCAACAATAGGAAGATGAACAGAAAAAGAGTAAATACATGGAAACTGAACAATACCCTCCTTGAGAAAGACAGGGTAAGATAAGGAATAAAACTTAAATTCAAAAATTCCTTGTATCAAACGAGAATGAAAGCACAACATACCAAAATCATTGGGACACAGCCAAAGCAGTGATCAGAGGCCAATTTGTAGCAATAAATGCGAACATCAAAAAAGAAGAGCCAAAATCAACATTTTACACCAACATCTCCAACAATTAGAAAAAGAACAGCAATAAAAGCCTGCAGTTACCAGAAGAAAGGAAATAATAAAAATTTGAGCAGAAATCAATGAAACAGAAAAGAGAAGGGTTATAGACAAAAATCAACAGGGCCAGAAGTTGGTTTTTTGAAAAGATCAATAAAATTGACAAACCACTAGCAAACTTAACAAAAGAAAAGAGGGAGAGAATACAAATAACATGAA
>NW_006927173.1:5487-5973 GCF_000298275.1 Orycteropus afer afer | reverse complement strand
ATGGAAAGGAAAGAGACCTCGGATAAGCAAAGCATTATTGAAGAAGAACAAAGTAGGAGGTCTCACGCTGCCGGATCTCAAAACCTACTATACAGCCGCAGTAGTCAAAACTGCCTGGTATTGGTTTAATGGCAGATACGTAGACCAATGGAATACAATTTAGAACCCAGAAATAGATCCTCTGACATATAGTCAGCTGATCTTTGACAAAGGCCCAAAATCCATTAATTGGGGAAGAGAATGTTTCACAAATGATGCTGGCAAAACTGGAGATCCATTTGCAGAAAAATAAACAAGATCTGTACCTCACACCATACACAAAAATGAACTCCAGATGGATCAAAGCCTTAAATGTGAAACCTAAAAGTATAGAGTTCCTCAAGGAAAAACTAGGGGCAAGTTTAGGGGCCCTGATATATGGCATAAACAGACTATCAAGCATAATTCAAAATGCACAAACAGCAGAACAGAAACCAGATGATTGGG
>NW_006927173.1:3509-4422 GCF_000298275.1 Orycteropus afer afer | reverse complement strand
AAAACACCACATAACTTGGATGAACTTGGAGGATATTATGCTGAGTGAAATAAGTTAATCACAAAAGGACAAATTTTGTATTAGTCCATTATTGTAAAAGTCAAGGAAAGGTTTATCTATGGAAGAACATTTTCTTTGTTGATTACCAGGGGTGGGAGAGGAGGGGAAGGAACACTGTTAGATAGATAGAGATAAGTATTGATTTGGGTGAAGAGAAGGGCAATGTACCAGATGTGAGTGATCAATACAGTGGCATTGAGGATGAGAAAGACATAGAGAGGTACGTGGGAAGTACAGACAACAAAGATGAACCCTTTTGCACATACAGTACTGCGTTGTCAGTGTAGGCAAACATGGGTATATGGGTGGATAGATGGGTGGACAGGCTGAACGTTTAGGTATGTCTATGAAATGGGGAGTGTATCCAAGAACATGTACAGGGTTGGCAGACAATGGTCCTATAACTTTATGTGTATGACCTAAATTCTCAGGTGTACAGTGGAGCTGACAAGGGGCAAGGTTGTGGTCACTGCTTGGTCACAGCCAGCTACTCAGAGGGACTGAGTAATTGAACCTGTGGGTTCAAGACCATAGTCGCAGAGGCCATCAAGTTCATGACATACTACACAAAACACTGTTCCACTCCCTAGTGTGGCAAGTAGCAACTGGGATCTTAAAAGCATGCAAGCTGCCATCTAGATGCAACAATGGGTCTCTCCTCATCCAGAACAAAGAAGAATGAAGAAAACCAAAACTTCATGGAAACAATTAGTCCCAGTGATGGGTACACAATCTGATCTGCAGCCTATACAACTATGAGACCAGAAGAACTAGATGGTGCCTGGCTACTACTGTCAACCACTTGGAAGATGATCTGTGTAGGAGATCCTGGATAAAGAGGGAGAACAATGTG
>NW_006927173.1:2403-3159 GCF_000298275.1 Orycteropus afer afer | reverse complement strand
TATATATATATATATATATATATATATATATATATATATCCTGAAGTACAAAGCTGTCAGTAATAGGATAATATCCATATGCATACAAGAAATACCAATTAATACTGTTATTCAAATTTACACACCAATCACTAAAGTGAAAGATGAAGAAACTGAAGCTTTTTACCAACTTTTCAGTCTGAAATTGACAAAATGTGCAATCAAGATGTACTGATAATTACTGGTAATTGGAATGGAACAGTTGCAAACAAAGAAGAATGAACAGTAGTTGGAAAATATGGTCTTGATAGAAATGACTCCAGAGATTGCATGACAGTATTTTGCAAGGCCAACAACTTACTCATTGCAAATCTTTTTTCAACAATATACATAGCAGCTATACACATGGACCTTAGCAGATGAAATACACAGAAATCAGATCAACTACATCTGTTGAAAGAGGTGATGGAGAAGCTCAATATCTTCAGCCAAAACAAGATCAGGAGCTGACTGTGGGACAGATCATCAATTGCTCATATGCAAATTCAAACTGAAGCTGAAGAAAATAAAAGACATCTATGAGAGCCAAAACATGACCTTGATTACTTACCACCTGATTTTAGAGACCATCTGAAGAATAGAGTTGACGCACTAAACCCCAATGACTGAAAACCAGTCAAGTTTAGGATGACATCAAGAACATCACATATGAAGAAAGCAAAAGGTCATTTTAAAAGACTGGAAATGAAGAAAAGTCCAAAATGGAAGCCAGAAGAG
>NW_006927173.1:0-1348 GCF_000298275.1 Orycteropus afer afer | reverse complement strand
GAACCTGTATATAGACCAAGAGGTTGTCCTTCAAACAGAACAAGGAGATACTGAATGGATTAAAATCAGGAAGGGTATGCAACAGGGTTGTATTCTTTCTCCATACTATTCAATCCATGTGCTAAACAAATAATCTGAGAAGCTGGACTATACAAAGATCACTATATCAGGATTGGAGGAAGTCTCGTTAACAATCTGTGCTATGGAGATCACACAACCTTGCTTGCTGAAAGCGAAGAATGCTTGAAGTACTTACTAATAAACATCAAAGACTACGGTCTTCAGTAGGGATGATACCTCAACATAAAGAAACAAAAAATCCAACTGGGCCAATAAGTAATATCATGATAAATCGAGGAAAGATTGAAGTTGTCAAAGATTTCATTTTACCTGGATTCACAATCAACACCCATGGAAGTAGCAGTCAAGAAATCGGACTTCATACTGCAGTGGGCAAATATGCTGCAAAAGACCTCTTTCAAGTGTTGAAGAGCAAAGATGTCACCCTGAAAACTAAGGTATGTCTAACCTAGTATTTTCAATCACTTCATATACATGTGAGAGCTGGACAATGAACAAGGAAGACTGAAGAAGCCTTGATGCCTTGAAATCATGGCGTTGGGAAAGAATACTGAAAGTACCATGGACTGCCAGAAAAATGAACAAATCTTTCCTGGAACAAGTGCAGCTGGAATGCTCCTTGGAAGCAAGAAACACCAGACTTATCTCACCTACTTTGATCATGTTGTCAGAAGGGACCATTCCTGAAGAAGGATATTATGATTGGTAAAGTGGAGGGTCAGATAAAAAGGGGAAGATTCTTAACAAGATGGACTGATCCAGTTGCTGCAAGGATGGGCTCAAGTATATCAAGGATTGTGAGGATGGTGCATGACTGAGTAGTGTTTCATTCTGTTGTACATAGGGTTGCTATGATTTGGAATTGACTTGACAGCACCTAACAACAACAACATATGTATAAACTGGTGGTGTAGTGGTTGAAACATTTAGCTAACCAAAATGTTGGTGGTTTGAACCCATAAGCTGCCCTGTAAGAAAGATGAGCCAGTCTGTTTCCATAAAGATTTACAGCCTTGGAAAGCCTGTGGGGTTGTTATACTCCATCCTATAGGGTTGTTGTGAGATAGAATTGACTCAATGGGAGGAGATTTTGACTTTAAACCATAGAAAATAATGAGCTTTTCACACTGGCTGCTGATCCACAATTGCCCAGAAACAAAATTAACTACACAGAATTAAGTAAATTTAAAGAATCACTATATGAGTAGTTCCGGCAAGATGGTGGACTAGGCAGAAAGACTGCACAGACCCTCTTCAACAAGGAAAA
>NW_006927172.1:6520-8169 GCF_000298275.1 Orycteropus afer afer | reverse complement strand
ATAAGATCAATGGAAGCAATGACACAATTAAGGAAAATGCAGATAAAACTCTAGAACAATTTAGGAAATGAATACAAGAAAAAAATGACAAAATAAACAAAAAATTTGAAATGATGCAAAAATAACAAATAGAAATCCAGAAAGTTTATACTAAGATTTGAGAAATAGATAAGACATTGAATGGGCAAAGGAGTAGAACTGAATTAATGGAAGATGGAATTAATGAGATTAAAGATGAAATACCTCAAAACTACTTTCTTAAGGGATCAATCACAAAAACGATCAAAACAAAATGTAGAAAGCCTAAGATTCATGTGGGATACCATAAAAAAGAATAACCTACATGTAATCAGAATTTCAGAGCAGGAAGAGACAAATAAAACCACAGAGAAAATTGTTGAAAATTTGTTGGAAGAGAATTTCCCTAATATGATGAAAGATGAGAAGATATCCATTCAAGAAGCCAACGAACCCCAAACAGGATAGACCCCAAAAGAAAATCTTAATCAAAATCACCAAAACCAAAGAAAGAATCCTTAAAACAGCATGAGAAAATCAAAAAGTTACCTATAAAAGCCAACCAATAAAACTAAGCTCTGATTTCTCAGCAGAAATCATGAAGGCAAGAAGCCAATGGGATGATATATATAAAGCCCTGAAAGAGAAAAATCTCCAACCAAGAACTACATACCCAGCAAAATTATTCCTCAAATATGAGGGTGAAATTTGGAGATTTCCAGATAAGCAGAAACTAGGGAAATTGTTAAGACCATACCAACTTCTAAGAGATGCTAAAGGGAGTCCTTCAAATAGAGGACCAACAACAGTAAACAACAACTGATGATTAACACACATGATGACATAACACAGAAACCAACCCAGTTACAGAAGTATCCAAATGAAAATAAGCTTCCAAGACTATAAACAGAGAACCAGAGACATCAATTGGCAAATGAGGACAACTACAAACCAAAAAGAGGGAATAAATAGTGTAGGCACAGAAACTCTAAATGGTGAGGAAGTCAAGACAATTGTGAGATAGAAAAGACTGTTCTAAATGTGGGAAGAAAATTATAAATCACAGAGTAACCTCAAACTAAACTAATAAACCTTCACATCAAAACAGAAAAGAGGACAAGCACACATACTTAGCAAATACTAAAACAACAGCAATGAAGGAAATGATGACAAAATACATAAACAAAATAAGCTCAGCACAGATAATTATATATTATATGGAACAAAGAATTCTGCAAAACCATGAAAAAACACAAAACAAAATGACAGCAATAAATTCACACTTGTTGATAATTACACTGAATGTCAATGCATTAAATGCACCACTCAAGAGATGGAGAGTTGCAGACTGGATAAGAAAACATGGCTCATCAACACACTGTCTACAAGAGACTCACCTTACACACAAAGAGAAAAATTGTACTAAAAACTAAAGATTGGAAAAAGATTTATCAAGCAACTGGCAATTAAAAAAAAAAAAAGTAGGATTGGCAATATAAATTTCTGATAAAATAGACTTTAAGACAAAAACCACCATAAGAGACAAGGAAGGAAGGATATTATATAATGATTAAAGGATCAATTGAACAATGCTGCCCAAAGCAATCTATACATTCAATGTGATCCCAATC
>NW_006927172.1:2053-2625 GCF_000298275.1 Orycteropus afer afer | reverse complement strand
ATAATAAAATGGGCAGAAGACATGAATAGACACTTCACCAAAGAAGATATTCAGGCAGCTAACCAACACATGAAGAAATGTTTACCATCATTAGCGATTGTTGTTGTTGTTGTTATGTGCTGTCGAGTCGGACCCGAGTCATAGCAACCCCTCCTTGGGTTTCTGAGGCAGTATCACTATGGAAGTAGATTGCCCAACCTTCCTTCTGAGGAATGGCTGAACTGCCAGCCTTCTGGTTAGCAGTCAAGTGCCTTAGGCACTACGCTATCAGAGATCCTCATTAGCCATTAGAAAGATGCAAGTCAAAGCAACCATAAGATACCATCTCACCCCAGCATTAATAGCAAAGTTCAACAAGACAGAAAACAAAAATTGCCAGCAAGAATGTGTAGAGATTGGGACTCTCATACACTATTGGTGGGACTGTGAAATAATATAACCATTGTGAAAATCAGTAGGGCAATTCCTTACAAAGTTGGAAATAGAAATATCATTTCACCCAGCAATCCCATTACTAGGTATATATCCTAAAGAAGTGAGAGGCAACCACGTATATAGTAGAGCTGACAAGG
>NW_006927172.1:0-1391 GCF_000298275.1 Orycteropus afer afer | reverse complement strand
GAAGAGGTAACTATGGGGAAGAAATGGGAAGAAAGCTTTTGCATTGTGGGAAATTGCAGTCAATGTCATGAGACAAAGTGTATGTGAACTGCTGTATGGAAAATGAATTTGCTCTGTAAACTTTCACCCAAATCACAATAAAAATTTAAATTTAAAAAGAAAGTGAGAAGCAGGACAAGAATAGATACATGCACATCCATGTTTATCACAGCACTGTTCACTATAGCAAAGAGAGGGAAACAACCTAAGTGCCCATCAAGTGAGGAATGGATAAACAAACCATGGTACATACACACAATGGAACACTACGCATTCCTAAAGAATAATGTAGAATCTGCAAAATACCCCACCACATGGATGAACTTGGAGGACATTATGCTGAGTGAAGTAAGTCAATCACAGAAGAACAACCATTGTATCAGTCCACTATTGCAAAAAGTCAAGGAAAGGTTTATTTACAGAAAGAAACTTACTTTATTGGTTACCTGGGATGGGAGGGGGATAAGGGAAGCTTTCATTTGGGGGCACTGAGTTTATGCTAATGTGGTAGAATATTTTGAAAAAAGATAGCAATAATGGTGGCACAACATAAAAAAATGCCATTAATGCCCCTGAACTGTAAATGTGGAATTTGTTATGTTAGCAAGTGTTTCGTTGAATATATCTTCACCATAATAAAAGTGAAAGAAAACAAAGAAAAAGGAAGAAAGAAGAATTGATGCATTCAAATTCCAGTTTTGGTAAAGAATATTGACTATATTGTGGACTGCCAGAAGAACAAACCAATCAGTCTTAGAAGGAATACAAACGAAATGTTCTTTAGATACAAGGATGGGGAGACTTTTGATTTGGTATCATGAATGACCAATCACTAGAAAAGAGTATCATGTTGGATAAAGTAGAGAGAGTGTCAATGAAAATTAGGGAAACTGTCAAAGACATGGATTGATACAACAGTCACAACAACGGACTCAAAACTATCAATGATCATGATGGTGGCACAGGACAGGGCTCTGCTAAACTTAAGGTCCATGAGTTGGAGCCTACTTCACGGCAACTAACATCAACCCCCACTCCCATCTTTCTACTCCAATTGGGTAGTTTCAGAGAAGTAATTGGGCATGCTCAGTGTATCTCCCTCCCCTGAAGCCAGGTGCTTCTGAGGCTGGATGGGAAAATCCATCTATTCAGGGAGAAGGCATTCACAAACCCACTTTCATGCAAACAAAAAGCCATGTCCTACAGACAGCTTTACTGATGTATTACTTCCCTATGGCTACCACAACTAAGTGCCACAAACTGCATGGTTTTAAATAGTGAAAAATTATTCTCTCACAGTTCCAGAGGCTGTAAGTCCAAAATCAAGGTATCAATGGGGTCATACTCTCTGT
>NW_006927171.1:6965-7496 GCF_000298275.1 Orycteropus afer afer | reverse complement strand
CAATAATGACACATTGAACATGGGTGTACAAGAATCTTCATTCAAGTCTTTTGGGTATATGTCCAGGTATATACCTAGGAGTTCACTTGCTGGTCAAATGGTAATTCTATGTTTAATATTTTAAGGAACAACCAAACTATTTTTTACAGAAGCTGCATTAATTTACATTCTCACCAGAAATGGATAAGTGTTCCATTTTTTCCACATCCTTGCCAACACTGTTGTTCGCTTTTGTGATAAGAGCTATCCTAGTGGGTGTGAACTGATTACTCACTGTGGTTTTGATTTGCATTTCCCTAATGACTAATGAGGGAAGGAAGCTGGGGGCAATCTACTCTCCTAAAGATTTACTGCCTTGAAAACCCAAAGGAGGTCAGTACAAGTCAGAATCAACTTGATGGCAGTTAGGTTGTTTTTTGTTTTTTTTTTTTTAAATGAATAATGAAAGGAGGTGGCATAGTGCCTAAGGAATTTGACTTCTAACCAGAAGGCTGGCAGTTCATACCTACCAGCCACTCCTCAGAAGGAAGT
>NW_006927171.1:4939-5865 GCF_000298275.1 Orycteropus afer afer | reverse complement strand
TATGTGCTGTTGAGTAGGACCCAACTCATAGTGACCCCTCCTGGACCCAACTCATAGTGACCCCTCCTTGGGTTTCCGAGGCAGTATCACTACGGAAGTAAATTGCCCCATCTTTCTTCCGAGGAGTGACTGGTGGGTTTGAATTGCCAGCCTTCTAATTAGCAGTGAAGTGCCATAGGCATTATGCTACTACAGCTCCTAGGCTACTAATAGGCACTTAATATATTTGTTGAATGTAGCACCTAAGGCATTTGACTGCTAACCAGAAGGCTGGAAGTTCAAACCTGCCAGCCACTCCTTGAAAGGAAGATTGGGCAATCTACTTCCATAGAGATACTGCCTCAGAAACTCAAGGAGGGGTCGCAAGGAGTCAAATCAACTTGATGGCAGTGATTTTGTTGTTTTTTTGTAATGAAAGTGAACTTACTCTATAAGACACCAAAATGTATAAAACTAAAACCAATGGAATAAAAGAAAAAAGTAGAAGAGACATATTCTAAATAATAACTTGTTGTTGTTGTTGTTGTTATGTGCTGTTGAGTCAGACCTGACTCATAGTGACCCCTCCTTGGGTTTCTGAGCCAGCATCACTATGGAAGTAAATTGCCCAACCTTCCTTCTGAGGAGTGGCTGGTGGGTTTGAACTGCTGGCTTTCTGGTTGGCAGTCAAATGCTTTAGGCACTACACCACCAGAGCTCCTATATGCAAATGCATTTGATTGTGTGAATCATAACAAATTATGGATAACATTGAGAAGAATGGGAATTCCAGAATAGTTGACTGTACTCACGAGGAACCTGTACATTGATCAAGAGGCTGTTGTTCAAACCAAACATATTTTGGGAGATATTGCATGGTTTAAAATCAAGAGGGGAGTGTGTCAGGGTTGTATCTTTTCACCACACTTATTCAATTTGTATGCTGA
>NW_006927171.1:3114-4697 GCF_000298275.1 Orycteropus afer afer | reverse complement strand
ACACTTACTGAAGAAGATTGAAGAATACAGTCTTCAGTATTGATTACACCTCAACATAAAGAAAACAAAAATCCTCACAACTGGTCCAGTATATCACAATGGATGGAGAAAAGTTTGAAGTTTGAGGACTTCATATTACTTGGTTCTACAATCAACAGCAATGGAGGCAGCAGTCAAGACATCAGACAATGTATGCATTGGGTAAACCTGCTGCAAAAGAGATCTTTTAAGTGCTGAAGAGCAAAGATGTCTCTTTGAAGACAAAGGTGCGCCCAACCCAAGCCATGGCATTTTCAATCACTTCTTATGCATGTGAGAGCTGAACAGTGAATAAGGAAGACTGAAGAAGAGTTTATGCTTTTGAGTTGTGGTGTTGGCGAAGAATGCTGAAAGGACATGGACTGCTAAAAGAACTAACAAATCTGTTCCGGAGGAAGTGCAGCTGGAATGCTCTTTGGAAGTGAGAATGGCCAGACTTAGTCTCACCTACTTTGGTCATGTTGTCAGAAGGAACCATTCCCTGGAGAAAGATACCATGCTTGGTAAAGTTGAGGGTCAGCAAAAAAGGGGAAGGCCCTCAATGAGATAGATTGATACAGTGGTTGCAACCATGGGTTCAGGTATAGCACAGATCGTGAGAAAGGCACAGGACAGGGCAGTGGTTCGTTCTGCTATGTCACTAGGTCACTAGGAGTCGGAGACTACTAGACGGCACTCAACAACAACAACAGCAACAACAACCATAGTTTGCTTATCCATTCTTCTGTTGATGGGCACCTGGGTTGTTTTCATCTTTTTGCTGTTGTAAATAGTGCTGCGATGAACATGGATGTGCATATATCTGTTCTTATCCTGGCTCTCACTTCTTTAGGATATATACCTAGTAATGGAATGTCTGGGTTAAATGGTATTTCTAGTTCCAACTTTTTAAGGATTCATCATACTGTTGTCCACAGTGGTTCTATCATTTTACAGTCCCATCAGCAGTGTATGAGAGTCCCAATCTCTCTACCTCCTCACCAGCATTTGTTATTTTCTATCTTGTTGAACTTTGCTATTAGTGCTGGGGCCAGATGGTATCTCAGTGTTGTTTTGATTTGCATCTCTCTTATGGCTGATGATCATGAGCATTTCTTCATGTGTTTGCTGGCCACCTGAATATCTTCTTTGGTGAAATGTCTATTCATGTCCTCTGCCCATTTTTAAATTGGATTATTTGTATTTTTGTGGTTGAGGTGTTGGAGTTTTGTATAAATTCTAGAGATAAGTGCCTTGTCAGATATGTCATTGCCAAATATTTTTTTTCCCACTCTGTAGGTTCTCCTTTCACTCTTTTGGAGAAGTCTTTGGAAGCACATAAAAATTAATTTTTGAAAGTCCCATTCATGTTGTTTCTCTTCCACTGTTTGTGCATTTTGGGTTATGCTTGACAGTCTATTTACGCCAAAAATGAGGGCCCCTAATTTGCCTCTATTTTTTCCACGAGGAACTTTATAGTTTTAGGTTTCACATTTAAGTCTTTGACCCATCTGGAGTTAGTTTTTGCATATGGTGAGAGTTATGAATCTTGTTTCATTTTTCTG
>NW_006927171.1:1181-3014 GCF_000298275.1 Orycteropus afer afer | reverse complement strand
GAGTTATGAATCTTGTTTCATTTTTCTGCAAATGGTTATCCAGTTTTGTCAGCACCATTTGTTAAAGAGACTATCTCTTCCCCATGTAATGGATTTCAGCCCTTTTTTAAAAATCAGCTGACCATAAGTCAATGGATGTACTTCTGCATTCTCAATTCTATTCCTCTCGTCTGTGTGCTTGTGTTGTACCAATAGCAGGCTGTTTTGCCTATTGTGTACAGTAGGTTTTGAGATCTGGGAGTGTGAAATCTCCTACTTTGTTCTGCTTCTTCAATAGTGCTTTGCTTATCTGAGGTCTATTTCCTTTCCACATAAAATTAATGATTGTTTTTTTCCATATCCTTAAAGAATGTTGAAGGAGCTCTGGTGGCATACCGTCTAAAGTATTTGCCACAAGGCTGGCAGTTCAAAACCAGCAGCCACTCCTTGGAAGGAAGACTGGGCAATCTACTTCTGTAGATATCCTGCCTCAGAAACCCAAGGAGGGGTCACTACAAGTTGGAATTGACTTGATGGCAATGAGTTTGATTTGGTTTTTAAGAATGTGGATAGGATCTGGTTTGGGATTGTATTGAATGCATAGATTGCTATGGGTAGTACTGACATTTTCACAATGTTCAATCTTCCTATCCATGAGCATGGTATGTTCTTCCATTTATGTAGCTATCTTATGGTTTCTTGAAGCAGTGTTTCGTAGTTTTCTTTGTACAGGTCTTTGTGTACCTGGTAAGATTTATTCCCAAGTATTTTATTTTTTTGGTTGTTGTTGTTATGTTGTTATGTGCCGTCGAGTCATCTCCGACTCATAGCAAACCTTCCTTGGGTTTCCGAGGTGGTATCTCTATGGAAGTAGATTGCCCAATCTTCCTTCCAAGGAGCACTAATGGTTTTGAACCACCAGCCTTCTGGTTTGCAATCAAGTGCCTTAGGCACTACACCACCAGAGCTCCTTATTTTTTTGATAGCTATTGTAAATGGTACTGATTTCCTTATTTCCTGTTCAGCAATCTCTTTGCTAATGTAGAGGAATCCAACTGATTTTTGTATGATGATTGTGTTTCCTGCCACTATGCTAAATTTAGTTCCTAATTAATTAGTTCCAGTAGTTTTCTTGCTGAGTATCTTGGGTTTTCTATGTACAGGATCATATTATAAGCAAATAGGGATAGTTTAACTTCTTCCTTACCAATTTGGATGCCTTTGATTTCCCTTTCTTGCCTTATAACCCTGGCTAGGACTTCCAATACAATGTTGAAAAGAAGTGGTGATAGAGGGCATCCTTCTCTGGTTCCTGTTCTCAAAGGGAATGGTTTCAGTCTCTCTCTATTGAGAATAATGTTGGCTGTTGATTTTGCATATATACCTTTCATTATGTTGAGGAATGTCCCTTCTATTCCTATTTTGCTTAGAGTTTTTTTTTTTTTTTAAATCAAGAACGGGTGTTAGATTTTATCAAATGCTTTTTCTGCATCAAATGATATGATCACGTGGTTCTTGTCATTTGTTTTATTTATGTGATGTATGACATTGATTGTATTTCTAATGTTGAACCATCCTTGCATACCTGATATGAACCCACTTGGTCATAATGTATTACTTTTTTGATACATTGTTGGAGTCTATTGGCTAGGATTTTGTTGAAGATTTTTATGGCTATATTCATGAGGGATATTGGTCAGTAGTTTTCCTTTTGAGTGATGTCTTTGCCTGGTTTTGGTATCAAGGTTATGCTTGCTTCGTAGTGAATTTGGTAGGATGCCATCCTTTTCTATTTTCTGGAATATTTTGAGTAGGATTTGTGTCAGTTCTTCTCTGAATATTTGGTAGAATCCT
>NW_006927171.1:0-1006 GCF_000298275.1 Orycteropus afer afer | reverse complement strand
GGTAAATAGTGTGTTTCTAGAAATCTGTCTATTTCTTCTAGATTTTCACATTTATTGGGGGTACAGTTCTTCATAATAGCTTGATATAATCCTTTTTATTTCAGTTGGTTTTGTTGTGACATCACCCAATTTGTTTCTTATTCATGTTATTTGTATTCTCTCTCTCTTTTCTTTTGTTAAAATTTCCAGGAGTTTGTCAATTTTATCAAAAAACCAACTTCTAGTCTTGTTGACTTTTTCTATTGTCTTTCTATTTTCTGTTGTATTGATTTCTCCTTGAATCTTTATGATTTCTTTTCTCCTGGTGACTGTAGACTTTTTTTTTTTTTTCTACTTTTTCTAATTGTTGGAGATGTTGGGTTAAGGTGTTGATTTGGGGTCTTTCTTCTTTTTTGATGTGTTCATATATTGCTATAAATTGGCCTCTGATCATTGCTTTTGCTGTGTCCCAAAGACTTTGGTATGTTGTGTTTTCATTCTTATTTGAGTCAAGGAATTTTTTAATTTCATATTTTTCTTCTATTTCTTAGTCCTTTTGAAGAAGGGTGTTATTCAGTTTCCGTGTGTTTGCCCTTTTTCTGTTGATCTTCCTATTGTTGATTTCTAATTTTGTAGCATTTGCGATTTGAGAAGATGTATTTCAGTGTTTTTAAATTTATTGAAGCTTGCTTTGTTGCCTAATATATGATCTCTTATGCAAAATTCTCCACGTGCACTGGTGAAGAATGTATATTGTGCTGCTGTTGGGTGAAGTGCTCTGTAAATGTCTATAAGGCCAACTTGGTAGATTGTATTGTATCTTTGTTGAGTTTCTTTCCAGTTATTCTATCTGTGATTGAAAATGATGTATTGAAGACTTCTACTATGACTGTGGAGTCATTTATTTGGTTTTTCAATTCTGCTACAGTCTGATTTATGTATTTTGGTCCTCTTTCATTGGGTGCATAGATATTTACTATGGTTATGTCGTCTTGTTCAATTGATCCTTTAATCATTATGTAATGTC
>NW_006927170.1:4817-6567 GCF_000298275.1 Orycteropus afer afer | reverse complement strand
TCAGTGGTTTTATTTTTCTCTTCCTGTTCTGGAATTCCAATGACACTTAGATTATTTCTTTTGATGGTATCCCACATGAACCTTAGGCTTTCTTCATTTTGTTTTGATTTTTTTAATAAACATTTTAAAATTGAGGTGAAATCCACATAACACAAAATCAACCATTTTAAAGTGTACAATTCAGTGACACTTAGTACAGTCACAATGTTCACAATTCAAAGTTCAAATTCACAGTTCACAATTCAAAAGTGTAACTATCACTATCTAGTTCCAAGACTTTTTCATCACCCTAAAAGGAAACCTGATACCCATTTAGCAGTCATTGACCATTCTTCACTCCCCTCAGCCTCAACAAACAGTTAACCACTTGTTTGTTTTTTCTTCTCTATGGATTTACCTATAATGGCTATTTCATATAAATGGAGTGTAGCATAATATTTTTGAGGTGCCTGCATGTTGTAGAATCTATTAGTTCTTCATTCCTTTTTGTTGCTGAGTAATATTCCGCTGTATGACTCTACCATGATTTCTTTATCCATTCATTCATTGATAGACATTTGTGTTGTTTCCACATTTTGGCTATTGTGATTAATGCTGCTGTGTGCATTCATACATAAGTATTTGTTTGAATATGTGTTTTTTATTCTTTGGCTGTATATAACTAGCAGTGGAATTTGCTGGGTCATATGGTAATTCTATATTTAACTTTTTGAGGAACCAACAAACTGTTTTCTAATCTGGAACCAACAAACTGTTTCCCATTCTGGCTGCACTATTTTATATACCCAACAGCAACGGTTGAAGATTCTGTTTTCTTCATATCCTTACCAACACTTGTTATTTTTCTTTTCTTTGATTACAGTCATCCTAGTAAGTGTGGAGTGGTATCCCAGTGGTTTTGATTTGCATTTCCCTAAAGACTACAGTTGTCAAGGATTTCATTTTACTTGGATCTACAGTCAACACCTATGAAAGCAGCAGTCAAAAAATCAAACAACATATTGCATTGGGCATATCTGTTGCAAAAGACCATTCTAAAGTGTTAAAAAGGAAAGATGCCATCTTGAGGGCTAATGTTAATCCATTTTGAGTTAATTTTGTATATGGTGTGAAGTAGGAGTCCAACTTCATTGTTTTGTACCCAGGTTGTTCCAACATCATATGTTGAAAAGACTATTTTTTCCCCATTGAATGGTTTTGGTACTCTTGAAAAAATTCAACTGACCATAGATGTATGGATTTATCTCTGGAGTCTTGAATCTATTCCAACGACCTATATTTATATCCTTATGTCTTGATTCCTGTAGCTTTGTAATAAAGTTTGAAATCAGGAATTGTGAGCCCTCGAACTTTATATTTCTTTTTCAAGGTTGTTTTGGCTATTTAGGATCTCTCACCATTCCATAAGAATTTGAGGATTGGCATGGGAGAACAGAATGTATGTATGCACAGGGAGACAGCTCGTGGGGTGGGAGTTCAGGGGAGGGAAGGACACAGAGGAGGTAACTACAGAGAGAAAGTGGGAAGAAAAAAAATAATGTGAGGATTGGCTTTTCCATGTCTGAGAGGGGGAAAAAAAGCTGTTAGAATTTTGATAGGTATTGCATTGACTTTGTAGATGACTTTGAGTGGTATCTCTATTTATCAATATTAAGTCTTCCCGCTCATGAACCTAGAATGTCTCTCCTTCCATTTATTTAGGTCTTCTTTAGTTTCTTTTCTTTCCTTTTTTTTTTTTTTTTTTGTTGTG
>NW_006927170.1:0-1141 GCF_000298275.1 Orycteropus afer afer | reverse complement strand
TTAGACACAAATTACAATTGAATAACCTTCAAAAAACTAAAAGCACAGGGACAAAAAATACACCATGTAATCACACAGGAACAGTAACCAAAAAAAAAAAAAAGAAGAAGAAAAAACAAGACAACTTGCAATATCTGGTGTAGGGCATTAAGAGAAAAAAAGTAGAGAAGGAGAATAATGAAGGGAAAAATGGAAAAAGAAAAACAAGAAACTGGGTTAACCACAAGAAAAAAGGGGGAAAAATAAAAACTTAAATTAAAAAAAAAAAATTTCAACCAGGAACAGGAAAAAGAAAAAATGTTAAAAACTAGGACCTGGGATGGTAAAATTAAGAATAATAGTAAAAAGGACAAAAATATTATTAATAATAGTTGTTTTAAAACAGACAAACACAAGCAAGCTAATCACCAGAAAAAAGAGAGCAAAAATAAATAAATAAATAAATAAATAAATAATAAGTAAATATAAAAAATGAGGGAGAGAAAAAAAAAAAATCAGTGGAGGACAGGGAAGGGCACCCAGGCTCTGTCTGAGCACAAAGACTGTGATGGAATTCCTGTGGGCCCAGAAGGTAGGTGGGAGTGGGGGATGGCCACACCTCCATTCACCGAGCACGTGTGGGTTATAAAAGTAACAAGAGGAATGTCATACCTTTTCAGTCTTGCAGGTCCGGAGGGTCATTTGGGTTGCTGGAAAGCAGAATGTGTTCTTAAGCCCCGGGAATCTGCAAAAGTGCTGTCTCTTTAAATATCCAAAATAGTCAAGCTGCTTTTAGACCTTCAAGATGGCAGCACTCTCCAGATTGGCAAAAGTCCACAGCTCAACCCGCCTTTCTTTTCACTCTCTCTGTTTATTCCACAGTCACCGGAGCAGTCCTCCATGCAGTCCCTGGCTAGCAGGACTGATTGTCAGGTTAATTCTTAAGTTCTGCCAGCACTCGGGAATCTCCAAGCTGTCTGTGCTGTCAGGATTGCTCAGGATTGCTGCCAGACTGCAGCTCCGTATGTCTCCTTTTTTGGTATTTTCATGCAAATTCTTCTGCTAGTTGGGGTTTGGCCCACTTCTATATCTTTCCCTTCAAGGCTCAGGGGTCCAGGATTATCTTCTGTGTCTGTGTTAATTGGTTTCCCTTTTCTTTGTT
>NW_006927169.1:6828-7663 GCF_000298275.1 Orycteropus afer afer | reverse complement strand
TTGTTATTTGCTCCTTTTGGTTCTCTGTTGAAAGGATGCCCTTTAGCATCTCTTGTAAGGTTGGTCTGGTTTTAACAAATTCCCTTAGTTTCAGCTTACCTGGAAATCTCCTAATTTCACCATTATATTTGAGGGACAATTTTGCCGGGTATATGATTCTTGGTTAAAAATTTTCCTCTTTCAGGGTTTTATATATACCATCCCATTGCCTTCTCGCTTGCATGGTTTCTGCTGAGAAATCAGAGCTTATTCTTACTGGCTGTCCCTGAGCCAAGAATGAGATCACTTATAGCAGCTTATCAGAGACCAATATAATATTCCAGTGTCAGTGGCAGAGACCTGTCTCCAGCAGCTAATTTTGTCAGTAATTTGGGTGGTGAGGGTGCAGCCAGACATGGGCACCATTGCTGAGACTAAGGTGGATATCTCACTGGTACGCCAGAAAGGCTACCTCCCTCCCTTCCCAGCAGGCTTGGGTCAGACCGGGATACACTGTGCTTTTCTTTGTCACAGTAATCAGGACCGTAGGTCACTGGCAGGTACTCCCCCAACTCCACTATGGCTAAAATTGCACATATCTTTGGCGCCACAAGTGGGTGGTATTGTAGACAAACTCCAGAGCTGACCATTGCCGGTCGGGTGGGATTGCATACCTCCGCAGATAGCTTGGGCACGGAGAGCAGAAAAACCGCAGCTGAGCACGCTCCCACAAATTTTGCCCTGGAGCCATGCTTTGGCACTGTGGGGCTGTGGAGGTGCGGGCTTTGAGTGTGCAGGGAATTGGCAGAAATTTGTGACCCTCTAACAATAGGTATCTTTCCTGAGATTGAGCCGC
>NW_006927169.1:3509-5873 GCF_000298275.1 Orycteropus afer afer | reverse complement strand
TTCCTTGAAGCCACACTTTGGTGCTGTGGGGCCACGGAGGTGGGGTCTTTGAGTGTGCATGAAATTGGCAGAAATTTGTGACCCTCTAACAATAGGAAGCTTTCCTGAGATTGCGCCGTGGTCTAACAAATAAATACGTTATAAATAAGAGCCTGCTCAGGAACTTCCCCAAGTCCAACACACCTGAAATTGTGTGCATCATTGGTGCTGCATGTGGGCGGTATCACGGACAAACTCCACAGTCATACATAGGTGGTCTGGTTGGGTTGCATCAGCACTGTGGGCAGACAGGGCACGGAGAACAAAGAATCTACAGCTGAGCCCGGTCCCACGAATTTTTCCTTGGAGCAGTGCTTTGGTACTCTGGGGCCATGGAGGCAGGGTCTTTGAGTGTGCCTGAAATTGGCAGAAATTTGTGACCCTCTAACAAGAAGAATTTTTCCTGAGGTTGAGCCGTGGTCTTGCAAATGAACATGTCTTTGATAATACCCAGCTCAAAGCCCTAGAAACTGACCCTAGAAACACCAAGCTTTCCTTCTTCTGCTCCTTCCAATAACTTCTCTGCCAATAACTTCACTCATTCAATAGAAGAAACCATATTCAGCCAATTGCCATAAAACCTCACGCTTCAAAATCTAAACCCTCTGTACGAAAAACAGAAACACATATCCACACTACACACAGTGATTCCACCATTGCAAAGAAAACAACAGAGCAACCCAACACACCTGAATCAATATTGAGATAAAAAACACCAGCTTCAACTTTTCAAAATATTAAACCATAAAACCAAGACAAAACAAATCAACACGTAACCAGCACCTAGAGACAACATAAAGAGACAATGCTCTACCAGATTCCAAGGGCTAAAGAAGAGGTTCTGCTTTCCAGTAACCCCAAGAACTCTCTGGACCAACACTACACAACTGAAAATGTCTTAGTTCACACCTTTTCTCTTCTTCTTCTATTTTTTTTTTCTTTTATTCTCTCGTGATTAACTTGTTGGGTTCCTTTCTTTTGTTTTTGCTTTTTTTTTTTTTAATCTCTTTTCTGTTTGCTAGTTTGTTTTCTTCCTTCATTATTATCCTTTTCTAACTTTTTCCTTTTAGTGACCTATCCCCAGATATTGCATATTTACCTGTTTTCTTTTTCTTTTCTCCAGTTTTACTTTTTTTGGGATTACTGTTCCTGTGTGATTTCAGGGTGTATTTTTTTGTCCATGTGCTTTTAGTTTTTTTGGATGGTTATTCAATTGCAATTTTTACCTAACTGAGTGGGAGACAACTACAGTCCCCATAAAATATAAGTACACCCATGCCTCCTGCAACTTCACTTACAGAGCAAGAGCCAGCACCTCCTTCTCCACAAACAGACCAATGATAAAAAACCAACAAGAAGAGCCTTGGCTGCTCTTCACAAACAATTAACAGAGATCTTAATACAATATCATGATGTCTCAGAGACAACAGACTATCATAGTACACAAAAAGAAGCAAGATAAAGCAGTAGAAATAAGGGAACAAGTTACAGACACAGAACACATCCCTGAAGAAGAAGCAGCATTGGAACTCTCTGATACAGAATTCAAAAGAATTATATTTAGCTATCTTCAAAGGACTGAGAGACAGACCAAAGAAAACACAGAAAAAACTTAGAAGAATTTTGGAAGAGAATACAAGAACAAAATGACAAAATAAATTAAAAATTAGAAGTGATTCTAAATTTACAGATAGAAATCCAGAAGATTAATACTAAATAGTTAAAAATAGATAACACATTGGAAGGACAAAGGGGTAGAATTTATGCAATGGAAGACAGAATTAATGAGATTGAAGACAAATACATGAATACTTCTTTGGAAAGGGATCAGTCAGGAAAAAAAAATGAAGAAAGCCTAAGGTTCATGTGGGATACCATCAAAAGAAATAATCTACATGTCATTAAAATTCCAGAACAGGAAGAGAAAAATAAAACCACTGAGAAAATTGTCCAAGATTTGCTGGAGGAGAACTTCCCTGGTATGATGAAAGAGGAGAACATATCCATTCAGGAAATCCAATGAACCTCAAACAGAATACACCCCAAAAGAAAATCACTGAGACATATCGTCATCAAACTCACCAAAACTAAGGACAAAGACATAATCCAAAGAGCAGCATGGGAAAAACAAAAAGTTACTTACAAAGGTCAGCCAGTAAGAGTAAGCTCTGATTCTCAGCAGAGACCCTGCAAGCAAGAACACAATGGGATGGTATATATAAAACCCTGAAAGAGAAAAATTTTCAGCCAAGAATTATATACCCGAAAAAATTGTCCCTCAAATATGATGGTGAAATTAGGAGATTTCCAGATAAGCAGAAACTA
>NW_006927169.1:2870-3409 GCF_000298275.1 Orycteropus afer afer | reverse complement strand
AAAATAAAATGAGATTTCAAGATTTTAAACACCAAACCAGAGACATCAATTGGCAAATGAGGACAACTACAAACAAAAAGAGGGAAAAGACTGTCCAGTTACAGAAATTCTAAATGGTGAGGAAGTTAAGAGAGTAGCAAGACAGAATAGACTGTTCTAAACTCAGGCAGAAAAGTATAAATCATAGGGTAACCTCAAAGAAAAATGATAAATCAACATATTACAATAAAAAGAGGAGAAGCACAAATACTCAGCAAATACTAACACAACAGCAACAAAGGAAATGATAACAGGATTCATAAACACAGTGAGCTCAACACAGAAAATAATATGGAACAAAGGACCATGGACCCCATGAAAAAAGACATACTAAAATGACAGCAACCAAATCATACTTGTCAATAATTACACTGAATTTTAATGGATTAAATGCATCACTCAAGAGAGGGAGAGTTGCAGATTGGATAAGAAAACAAAACCAATCAATATGCTGCCTACAAGAGACACACCTTCAAGATAAAGACAAAAATAGACTAAAA
>NW_006927169.1:2204-2680 GCF_000298275.1 Orycteropus afer afer | reverse complement strand
AAAAATCAAAGGTTGGAAAAAGATATATCAAGCAAATGGCAACTGTAAGAGAGCAGGAGTGACAATATTAATTTCTGATCAAATTGACTTCAAGACAAAAATCACCATACAAGAAAAGGAAGGACATTATATAATGAATAATGGATCAATTGATCATGAAGATATAACCACAATAAATATCTATGGACCCAATGAAAGAGCCCCAAAGTACATAAATCAGATTTTAAAAGAGTTGAAAACCCAAATAGATGACTCCACAGTCATAGTGGGAGATTTTAATACACCACTTTTTTGAAACATAGAACAACTGGAAAGAAAGTCAGCAAAGATGCAGAAGAGCTAAATAATACACTCCACCAACACGGCCTTGTAGATATCCACAGATCACTTCACCCAACAGCAGCACAATATGCATTGTTCTCCAGTGCACATGGCACTTTTTTTATGATAGACCATATGTTAGGCCATAAAGCAAG
>NW_006927169.1:0-508 GCF_000298275.1 Orycteropus afer afer | reverse complement strand
CTATAGTCAGCTGATCTTTGACAAAGTTACAAAATCCATTAAATGGGGAAGAGAATGTTTGTTTAATAAATGGTGCTGGCAAAAGTGCAGTTCCATTTGCAGAAAAATGAAACAAGACCTGTACCTCACACCATACACAAAAACGAACTCCAGGTGGATCAAAGACTTAAATGTGATACCTAAAACTATACAGTTCCTCAGGGAAAATATAGGGACAAATTTAAAGGCCCTAGTATACTGCAAAAATAGACCATCAAGCATAATTCAAAAGGCATGAACAGTAGAAGAGGAACCAGATGATTGGGGCATTCTAAAAATTAAATTTTTATGTCCCTCCAAAGACTTCTCCAAAAGAGTCAAAAGAGAACCTACAGATTGGGAAAAAAATATTTGGTAATACCATATCTGACAAGGGATTCATCTCCAGAATTTATAGAACACTCCAACAACTCGATAATAAAAAGACAAACAATACAATTAAAAAATGGGCAGAAGACATGAATAGACA
>NW_006927168.1:6348-7320 GCF_000298275.1 Orycteropus afer afer | reverse complement strand
TGGTCAATGACATGAGACTAAGTATATGTGAACTGCTGTATGGAGGGTGAATTCTCTCTGTAAATCTTCACCCAAATCACAATAAATAAAATTAAATTAAAAAAATAAAAAAAAAGAAAAAGAAACCAACCCAGATAAAGAAGTTTACAAAATAAAGTTAATTTACAAGACTGTTAAAAGGGAACCAAAGAGAACAGTTGGTAAATGAGAATAACTACACTGAAAAGAGAAATAAATAGTGTAGGTTCAGAACTTACAAATGGAGAGAAAGTCAAGATAATTTTGAGATAGAACAGATTGTTTTAAATTTGGGAAGAAAATAATACATTAAAGGACAACCTCAAAGAAAATTAATAAATCTTTTCTTCAAAATGGAAGAAAGGCATAAATATTTAGCAAATATTAAAACAATAGCAACAAAGGAAACAATTTTAAAAAATCATGAACAAAATGAGCTCAGCACAGAAAACTATATGGAACAAAGAAATCAGCAACAACAAACACACACAAAAAAAAATTACAGCAATAAATTTGTAATTACTCTGAATATAAATGAATTAAATGCATCAATCAAGAGACAGAGTTGATGAATGGGTAAGAAAACATAGCCCATTAATATAATGTCTGTAAAAGACATACTTTAGACACAAAGAAAAAATAGACTAAAAATCAAAGTTTGGAAAAAATATATCAAGCAAATTGCAACCAAAAAAGAGTAAGAGTGGCAATATTAATTTCTGATAAAATAGATTTAAGACAAACACCATCATAAGAGATAAGGAAGGACAATATATAATGATTAAAGGATCAATTGAACAAGAGGACAAAAGCGTAATAAATATCTACATACCCAATGAAAGAGCTTTAAAATGCATAAATCAGACTTAAACAAAACTGAAAAGACAAATAAACAACTCCACAGTAATGGTAGGAGACTTTGTTACATCACTTTCAATGAAGGATAGAGCAACT
>NW_006927168.1:5066-6008 GCF_000298275.1 Orycteropus afer afer | reverse complement strand
AAAAAGTAAAATTTAAAATTCCTTTAATCAAGTGAGAATAAAAACACAGCATGCCAAAATCTTCGTGACACAGCAAAAGCATAATCAGAGGGTAATTTGTAGCAATAAATGCTCGCATCAAATAAGAAGAAAGGGTGAAAATCAATCCCTTAACCCAACATCTCCAACAATTAGAAAAAGAGAAGGAAAAATCCTACAATTGCCAAAAGAAAAGACGTAAGTTTCAGACAGAAACATGTAAAACAGAAAAACAATAGAAAGAATGAACAAGGCTAGAAGTTTGTTCTTTGAAAACCAACAAACTACTAATAGATTTAACAAACGAAAAGAAGGAGAAGAGGCAAACAACATGAATAAAAAAATGAAATGGCAATGTCACTACAGAACCACCTGAAATATAAAGGATGATATCAGAATACTATGAAGAAATGTACTGTAACAAATTTGAAAACCTAGAAGAAATGAACAGATTTCTAGAAACACACCACTTACCTAAACTAACATGGACTGAGGCAGAAAATCTGAACAGACGCATAGCAAAAGAAGAAATTGAACAGGTCTTAAATAAACCTACCAACAAAAAAAGTCCTGGCCCAGTTGGCTTCACCGTAGAATTCTACCAAACGTTCAGAGAAGAGTTGACACTGATCCTTCTCAAACAATTCCATAACATAGAAAAGGATGCAATCCTGCCAAATTCATTTTATGAAGCAAGCATAACTCTGATATCAAAACCAAAGACACCACTAGAAAGGAAAGCTGCAGACCAATATCCCCCATGAATATACACAGAAAAATTTCAACAACATTCTAGCTAATAGACTCCAATAACATATTAAAAAATATATAAAATATCATCACCAAATGGGATTCATATCAGGTGTGCAAAGATAGTTCAACATTAGAAAAACAATTAAGGTATTCCATCACATAAATAAAATA
>NW_006927168.1:2016-3896 GCF_000298275.1 Orycteropus afer afer | reverse complement strand
ATAAAACCATCACAGTGCCTAAGGCACTCGACTGCTAACCAGAAGGCTGACGGTTCAAACCCATCAGCCACTCCTCGGAAGGAAGATGGCGCAATCTACTTCCGTAGTGATACTGCCTTGGAAACTCAAGGAGGGGTCGCTATGAGTTGGGGCTGACTCGATGGCACATAACAACAACAACAACAACAATCTATGAACAGCTGATCTTTGAAAAGGCCCAAATCCATTAAAGGGGGAAATACACCAATTTACAGAAAAATGAAACAATGAAGCATGTACAGTGAACAATATACATAATATACAAAAACTGATTCAAGATGGATCAAAGACCTAAATGGAAAAAGTAATATTACAGAGATCATCATTGAGAAAATAGGGGCAAACTTCCAAACACCAAACCAAACTCGTCGCCATCGAGTTGATTCCAACTCATAGCGACCCCTTTGGGTTTTCAAGGCAGTAAATCTTTATGAAAGTAGATTGCCTAGTCTTCCTTCTGTGGAGTGGCTGGTGGGTTTGAACTACCAGCCTTCTGGTTAGCAGTTAAATGCCTTAGGCACTATGCCACCAGAGTTCAATTTATACATAAAAAGACTGTCAAACATAACCAAAAATGCACAGACAACAGAAAATTAACTATACAACTAGGACTTTCTAAAAATTAAATTCTTATGTGCATCAAAAAACTTCTCAAAAGGAAGAACCTATAGGTAGGGAAACAATATTTGGCAACAACATATCCAATAAGAAGTTATCTCTAAAATTTGTAGAAACCTTCACACCTCAACAACAAAAAGACAAACAATCCAATTAATATATTGCCCAAAGTCATGAATAGACACTTCACCAGAGAAAATATTCAAGCAGCCAACAAACGCATGAAGAAATGCTCACAATCTTTAGCTGTTAGAGAGACGCAAATCAAAACAACAATGAGGTATCATTTCACCCCAGAAATAATAGCAAAGTTCCACAAGACAGAAAATAGCAAATGCTGATGAAAGCATGGAAAATTGGAATTCTCATACACTACTGGTGTGATTGTAAAATTGTGCAACCACTGTGGACAGTAGAATGGTGCTTCCTTAAAAAGAAATAGAAATACAACTTGATGCAGCAATCTCACTATGAGGTATATATTCTAAGGTAGTGAAAGCCAGGACACAAATAGAGTTATGTACATCCATGGTAACTGCAGCACTATTCACAATAACAAAGACACGGTAACGGCCCATCAACAAATGAATAGATAAACCGTGGTATGTACACACGATGCAATACTATGCAATCTTAAAGAATAATGAAGAATTTACAAAACACCTCATAATGTGGGTGAACCTGTAAGATGTTATGCTCATCTCTGTTGCTGGTTGTGAAGAGGAGCTGCCGGTGCTGTGAGCAGGTGTTGTCCACCATCTGTCATCTAAAATTTGTAGAAACCTTCACACACCTCAACAACAAAAAAGACAAAAAATTCAATTAATATATTGCCCAATATATTGATCCAGTGGTGTAGAGTGAGCGGTGGTACTCGCCTGTTGGGTGAGGTAGTAGATAGTAATGTAGTAGTTATGGCTGAGTAGTGGGGAAATAATTTCCACATCTCATTGGATGGAGCAGGAAAAAAAAAGGATGAGAAGAAATATGGGTAAAAATAAAAGAGGAAAAGGGAAAAATAAAAAATCAATAAAAGGGAAGACAAAGTAAAAAGAAGAAAAGGAGGAGAAAGGAAAAAAAGAAAAGAAAAAGAGGGGCCTGCTACAGCTATGGTTGGCTGGCAGCAGTGGCAGCAGGTGGGAGTCATGCGATCAGAGAGGGCAGGAGACTGGTGCATGCATTCAACTCCAACTATTCAGTTCCTGTCCAGACACAATAAACTG
>NW_006927168.1:0-921 GCF_000298275.1 Orycteropus afer afer | reverse complement strand
ATATACAGTCAGCAGCAGGGATCCAGGTGAGGAGAGGGAACCCAGGCCATGCCCCACAAGCGGCAAGGTAGGGGGAAAGGAGAGTATAAAGGGCAGGGCAACCAGGACAGAATGAGGAGTCAGCCACAGGGATCCAGGTAAGGAGAAGATGGAGAGGTTTCCAACAGCTAAGGGAGATAAACTAGTCTGTCAGTTTGTCCTACTCTGATGATATGTGGCTGCGAGTTTTGAGGCTGTGCCACTGGTGTTTCAAGCCCAGCGGGGTGCACATGGTGCACAGGTATCAGCCAGGCTTGCAGATGGAGACAGACTAGGAAGAAGGAAGAGGTCACCCACTTCTCAAAGAATTGGCCAGGGAAAACTTTATGAATAGCAGAGAAACACTGTCTGATATATTATTGCACAACTTTATGAATAATCCAGAAACATTGTCTAATAGAGAGGAGGAGAATGAGTCACTTAGGTTAGAAGGCTCTCAAAATAGGACTGGGAAAGAGCTGCATCACCAGAGCAAACCCAGTCGTACTCATATGGGCAAGGTAAAGCTTTCGAGACCTCCATTTGCTGACATGGCAAAATGAGGAGAAACAGCTGCAAACATCCATTAATCAGCAAAACATGGAATGTATGAAGTATGAACCTAGGAAAATTGGAAGTTGTCAAAAATGAAATGGAATGAGTAGAGATTTATATTCTAGGTATTAGAATTTTGCAAGACCAATGACTTGTTCATTGCAGATACCTTTTTTCAACAACACAAAGGTGGCTCTACATGTGGACTTCACCAGATGGAACACACAGGAGTCAGATTGACTACATCTGTGGCAAGAGGCGGTGGAAAAGCTCAATATCTTCAGCCAAAACAACGCCAGGAGCTGATTGTGGAACAGACCATCAACTGCTCATATGCAAGTTCAACTT
>NW_006927167.1:7967-8463 GCF_000298275.1 Orycteropus afer afer | reverse complement strand
ACAAAAATAGACTAAAAATCAAAGGTTGGAAAAAGATATATGAAGCAAATGGCAACTGTAAGAGAGCAGGAGTGGCAATATTAATTTCTGATCAATAGAGCACCTACAGATGGGAAAAATATTTGGTGATGACATATCTGACAAGGGACTTATCTCTATAATTTACAGAAAACTCTAACACCTCAATAACAAAAAGACAAAGAATCCAATTAAAAAATAGGCAGAAGACATGAATAGACACTTCACTGAGGAGGATATTCAAGTGACCAACAAAAATACGAAGAAATGCTCACAATCATTAGCTATTAGAGATATGCAAATCAAAACAATAATGAGATACCATCCTGCTCCAGCACTAATAGCAAAGTTCAACAAGACAGAAAATAACAAATGCTGGCGAGGTTGTGGAGAGATTGTGACTCTCATACGCTGCTGCAGGGACTGTAAAATGGTACAGCCACTGTGGAAAGCAATATGGCGATTCCTTCAAAAGTTG
>NW_006927167.1:4499-5799 GCF_000298275.1 Orycteropus afer afer | reverse complement strand
ATGGACACAGGGAAGAGGTAACTCTCAGGAGGAAGTGGGAGGGGAGCTGTGCATTGTGGTAAATTGTAGTCAATATCATGAGACAAAGTGTATGTGAACTGCTATATGGAAAGTGAATTTGCTCTGTAAAATTTCACCAAATCATCATCATCATAATAATAAAAAGGTATTTGTGGTGGATAAGTCATTGGTCTTGCAACATTCTATCATGCAATCTCCAGTACCATTTCTATCACCAAGACTATATATTCCAGTTACCAATGCTTATATTTTGCCTCCAACTTTCACATTCCAATCACTAGTTTTTAATAATACATCTTGGTTACATGTTTGGTTAATGAGTGTAGCAGGCTTAATTATAGCTCCCCAACAATATCTGGTCCTAATCCCTGAAAATTTTGAATTTTCCCTTATATGGCAAAAGGGGATTTATATATGTAAGTAAGAATCTTGAGATGGGGAAATTGTGCTGGATCATCCTGGTTGGCCTAAATGTAAACTATGTGTCCTCATAAGAGAGAAAGAGGGAGATCTGACTACAGAGAAGAAGGCAGCAGTGTGAGGACTGAAGATGCTACACTGTTCTGAAGAGGAAAGAAGGGGTAGCTGAGCACTGGAATGCAAGGGTGCTGCTCTAGAAGCTTTCAGCAAGAAAGCAAATTCTCCCCTGTAGTCTCTGGAGGTGGCAGGGCCCTGCAAGCACCTTGATTTCAGCCTACTGAAACTGATTTCAGTCTCTGACCTTGAGAACTGCAGGAGAATAAATAGGTATGTAATTAGTGATAGATATGAATTTATTGATGTCATTCTACTATGTTTTTTTTTTTTTTTTGGGTTGTGTTGTTGGTGATTTTCTTGCTCCAAATATTTCTCTGTGCTGAACCCATTTTGTTATCAAGTGTTTCTTCTCTTTTCGTCTTTATTGCTGGTTTTGTGCTTACTTAGCCCATATGTTTTCCTTCTTTTTGGGTTTGCTTAGGGGGATTGTTAATCTTCCTTGTGGTTACCCTGAACTGAATTCTTGTCTCTTTAATTTTGGGACAGTCTGTTCTACACACACATTGTCCTATCTTCCTCTCCATTTAAATGCTCTGTATTTATAACTTTTATTACCTCTATTTGCTTTGTTGCTGGTGTATCTGCAGATTGACTCCCTTGTTTTTTGTGTACAATGTTTTATGAGCTTATTTTGAGCATCTATTTCTGGTTTTGTTTTTAAGCATTGATGTCAAGTGTCCTGGTTTTAATTTATTTTTCTCTGTTGTGGGTTCCCTGTTTGAAGGACTTCCTTTAGCATTTC
>NW_006927167.1:2121-3279 GCF_000298275.1 Orycteropus afer afer | reverse complement strand
AGAAAAGAGAATCACCAGTAGCAAGTCCCCATTTTCCAAGTTTCTGCAGTTGCTGCTGGCTCTGGGGGTTTGTTCTGAGTCTGCTTGGGATGGCTACCAGTGATGACATTTTGCTGTCAATCACAGATATGCAGTTCAAAATTGATACGGACCCCAATGGTTAATGGGCTACTACTTCCCAGTTGAGTAAGAAAGCTGCAAAAAATACCATACCCTGGTCTACTCTGTGCTCAAAAGAGGTCATGGAAGAGTTAAATCCCAACCCTCTACAGTACATTTGTTCCAGGGCCCAATCTCTGGTGGTGAGTTTCCTCCCTTCTCCATCTTCACTCTGAACTCTGCAGCAGCCCAAGCCAATGGAGATTTCTGCTCTATTTCTTAGCAAAGTTATTCACTTACTCAGCCCAGCTCCCAAGGGTACCATCAGAAGCTCCCAGTGTGGATTTTCTTAGTTCCTGAAGCCTCTGTGGGCTCCATATTGCATCCCCCCCTTTTTTTTTTCGTCCTTTTCTCCATGGTTCTTCACTGTATTACTAATGAGTCTTCCACTTCTCCACCTCTCCATCTGCCCGCCAGCCCAGCAGTTTTGTTTATTTTTCCTGGCTGTTTAATCTGTTCTTTTTCCCCACCTCCACTTAAATCTTATACACTTTGTCTTAATCAGCTGTTCACAACTCCAGAATCCTTTGCTTCTATCTGTTACACCTAGGTTTTCAGGAATTAAGATGCTACAGGGATCAAACATGTGTGATACAGGTATGATGCCATCTTCCCACTCCTAACACACCACTTTTGATGAAGGACAGAACCAGAAAGAAACACAACAAAGATACAGAAAATTTCAACAACATAATCAATGAACTTGATCTCACAGACATATATAGAACATTTTACCAAACAAAAACACAATACACATTCTTTTTCACTGTAGATGGATCATTCTTCAGAGCAGGTCATATGTTAGACCACAAAGCAAGCCTCAATAAATTTAAAAACATCAAAATACTACCAAGTATCTTCTCAGATCTCGAAGCTATAAAATTAGAAATTGATAACAGGAAAATCAGTGACAAAAATATTAAATCCATGGACTGAATAACACCCTGCTCAAAAAATACTGGGTAACAGAAATAAAATGTGAAATTAAAAAAAAAAAAA
>NW_006927167.1:0-631 GCF_000298275.1 Orycteropus afer afer | reverse complement strand
CTTCCCCTTTTTCATCAACCCTCCACTTTACCAAGCATGATATCTTTCTCCATGAAATGGTCCCTTCTGACAACATGACCAAAGTAGGTGAGATGAAGTCTGGCCATCCTTGTATCCAAGGAGCATTCCACCTGCACTTCTTCCAGGACAGATTTGTTCGTTCTTTTAGAAGTCCATGGTACTCTCAGTATTCTTTGCCAATACCACAACTCAAAAGCATCAACTTTTCTTTAGTCTTCCTTATTCATTGTCCAGCTCTCATGTGCATATGAGGCAACTGAAAAGACCATGGCTTGGGTCAGCCATACCTTAGTCTTCAAGGAGACATCTTTGCTCTTCAGAACTTGAGAGAGGTCTTTTGAAGCAGATTAACGCAATGCAATATGTCATCTGATGTCTTGACTGCTGCTTCCATTGGTGTTGACTGTAGAACCAAGTAATATAAAGTTTGACAACTTCAATCTTTTCCCCATCTATTATGATGCTGCTTATTGATCCAGTGTGAGGATTTTTTGTTATATTGAGATGTAGTCCATATTGCAGATTGTAGTCTTTAATCTTCATCAGTAAGTGCTTCAAGTCATCCTCACTTTCAGCAAGCAAAGTTGTCATCTGCATATCATAGATTGTT
>NW_006927166.1:4866-7167 GCF_000298275.1 Orycteropus afer afer | reverse complement strand
CCATACTTATTTAATCTATATGTTGAGCAAATAATCCGAGAAGCTGGACTACATGAAGAAGAACATGGCATCAGAGTTGGAGGAAGAATCATTAACAACCTGCGATACACTGATGACACAACTTTGCTTGCTGAGAGTGAGGATGACTGGAGGCACTTACTGATGGAGATTGAAGAATACAGTCTGCAGCATGGATTACATTTCAATATAAAGAAAACAAAAGTCCTCACAAATGGACCTATAAGCAGCAGCATCATAAATGGAGAAAAGATTGAGGTTGTCAAAGAATTCATGTTGCTTGGTTGTACAATCGATTGATACCAATGGAAGCACCAGTCAGGACATCAGACAACGTATATTGTTGTTATTTGCCATCGAGTCAGACCCAACTCATAGTGGCCCCTCCTTGGGTTTCCGAGGCAGTATCACTATGGAACTAGATTGCCCAGCCTTCTTTCTGAGGAGCGGCTGGTGGGTTTGAACCGTCAGCCTTCTGGTTAGCAGTCAAGTGCCTTAAGCACTACGCTACCAGAGCTTCTCAGACGATGTATAGCACTGGGCAAATTGGTTGCAAAAGACCTCTTTCAAGTGCTTAAGAGCAAAAATATTTCCTTGAGGGCCAAGGTATTTTCAGTCACCTGATAAGCATGTGAGAGCTGGACATTGAATATGGAAGACTGAAGAAGTGTTGATGCTTTTGAGTTTTGGTGCTGGTGAAGAATGCTGAAAGTACCATGGGCTGCTAAAAGAACTAACAGATCTGTCCTGGAGGAAGTGCACTTGAAATGTTCCTTGGAGGCGAGAATGGCCAGACTTTGTCTCACCTACTTTGATCATGTTGTCAGAAGGGACCATTAGCTGGAGCAGGATTTTATGCTTGGTAAGGTGGATAGTCAATGAAGGAGGGGAAGGCCTTTAACAAGATGGATTGACACAGTGGCTGCAGTGATGGGTTCAAGTATAGCAGGGATTGTGGAGCTGACCCAGGACCAGGCAGTGTTTTGTTCTGCTGTGCATGGGGTTGCTATGAGTCTGAAATGACCTGACGGCACCTAACAACAGCAACAACAATGGGGAATAACTACAGCCACTACCTAGCCACTCAGAAGTAGGCCCAGCCAAGGTGACACAACCTTAATTACCACATGGTAATAGTAGGAAATGAACACAAATGCAAACCATGTCTGGAATAGATGTCTGTCCCTGTGAGGATGGACGATTGTCACGTCCAGGAGGGGAAGTGATCAGCCAAGTGGGTGGCTGACCTCCGTGCAGAGTCGTACCAGACTGGGCTCAGGGTTGGTCTGTCACAAGTCGGTTGGATGTTCAGAGGCAGCAGTAGTTTGTCCAGCCCTGGTAAGTGGGAGCTCCTGTTCTTGAGTCTGTATGTAGCCTCCCTCTCTGCCGCCATGGGGTCTCTTCCCATCTGGCCAATTCTGGGGTGGCCATTAGGCTGGCTAATTTTGTCCACCTTGTTTTTTGGTGCCTCTTCTGTGGTAGGTTGCTTTCTAGTGGGGGCTGACATATGATATAAAAATCTTCATCCTTTATGCCCACTCCCACGTCTCATCAACATGCCTTCATCCCAGACCTCCTTGTCTCTTATCTTCCAGTTCTTTTCCTTCTAGTTTTCTGCTCATATATTTGAGCTATTGGCCATTTCTCAGGTCTCTGTATTTCCTTTCACTTCAAGGGTCTTCTCTGTGTACACAAAGCATTGCTTGCAACTCCACCTGTTAGGAAAACATTTCCTCTCCACTGTCTCTGAGAACCATCCTAGAATATTACTGTCGTGTAGCCATGGTCCATTTTTGGCTTGCATCCATGTACTGAGCTGACCCGTCTGTAAACATAGCTTGGGCTCCTCCCTCCTTCAGCCAGAGGTTCAAGCTGATGGAGGAGCACAGTACAACTCTGCAGGAGACACGGAGGCCTTCTGCTCGGGGACTTGACTTGTGCCCTCAGGTTGTGGTCTGGCTCAGGCTCACGTGTGTCACTTCCATCTCATGGGGGACTCCTGCTAGTTCAACTTTATAAATGGCTGACAGACCTTGACTCAATATGAGACCTTAGATGCCTGGTCTTTGGCTGTTCCATGATCTTTACCAGGGCCCTGTGACAAATCAAAGGAGCTCTGGTAGTGTAGCACCTAAGACATTTGACTGCTAACCAGAAAGTTGGCGGTTCAAACCCACCAGCCACTCTGCAGAAGGAAGACTGGGCAGTCTACTTCCGTGAAGATTTACTGCTTTGGAAACCCAAAGGGGGTTGCTATGAGTCAGAATCAACTCAATAGCAGTG
>NW_006927166.1:3155-4001 GCF_000298275.1 Orycteropus afer afer | reverse complement strand
ATAAAGATAATTTTTAAAGCACAATACTTAAGGATGAGATTCTTTACCTTTTAAGCTAATGAAGAATTAAGGTTTAAGCTTTTTAAGAATTTTCCCTTTTTGTTTAAAGATGGCTTCAGGAGATAGTTTCATTTCAAGGTTGGAAGAATATTCCAGGCCAGTAGTTAGTCTCCAGGTTTCCTCCAGCCTCAATGGGTCCAGTAAATCTGGATTCTTCAGCAATGTGAAGTTCTGTTACACGTTTTTTCCCTATCTGTTAGGACCTATGTCTAGTGTCAACAATGTAAGCATTTGGTAGCTGTAGCCAGGCACCATCTAGTTCTTCTGGTCTCATGTTAGAGGAAGCCATGGCCCATGGAGGTTCTTGGTCCTGTAGTCCGGCTGCTTCCCTTGAGTCTTGGGTTTCCTTCTTCCTCTCTGTTGTTCCAGGTGAATAGAGACCAACTGTAGAATCTTGGATGGCCCCTCATAAGCTTTTAAGACCCCAGGCACTACTCACCAAAGTGGGAGGTTCAACAGAATCTTTAAAAACATCATACCAGTTGACTGGATTGTCCCATGAGACCATGACCCTAATCCTTCAAACTGAGAAAACTAGTTTCATGAAGTGTTAGGTTTTGGCTAAACACTGCTAACAGATGTAGCCCATTTTTCTTTTTCTGAGATGTTATTGTTGTTCCGAAATTATATATCACATAACAGTTATTACCAATCTCTTTTTTCTTATGTGAGCTGAGTAATGTCACTTACATTAGTCAACTTGTGCAGTTCTCACCGTCATTTGGTGTCACTTTTTCCATTGCTATACACAAAAATTCACTGCTGCCTGGAGAGTGCATCCTCTTG
>NW_006927166.1:1617-2175 GCF_000298275.1 Orycteropus afer afer | reverse complement strand
TCGGGCCCTGGATCTTCATAAGGTTTATCTCCCACACTTACGTCTGATCAGTGTGATGTTGTCAGTGTTTTCTCCCCTGCTGGTCCCAGCCCTTCTCAGCAATGCTTTGCTGGGATTCACCCGCCTGACACCCAGGAGGAGGGGCTCAGGCAGCCCCCGCGGGAGGCCCTGCTGCCTTGTGGGGAAGGGACTGCTACGGCATCTTCCAGCTCACAGTGTGCAGCCCAGAGGGTCCTGGTGGGCAAGTGGGGACGCCCAACATCCTCACAGGCGTCCATCTAGAACTCCCTGTCCCCCGTGTTTTCTCTGCCACGGTTCTGAGCTTTGCAAACAGACCTACCAGGGCCCTGCATGCTGAGGTCTATACCTCTCACAGTTTAGGTCTGGAGCCTCATTTAATCATGCCCACCCTTCCATTCCTCGTCACTCTGAGGGCCACTTTGTTCCCCCCTCCAAGGCTCTACTGTTCTCTCACTTAGCTACAATTGCTGTCCGTTCTCATTATCCTTAGGTAGGACATCAGTACAACTTGGCAGTAACCAGCCAACTCTGCTAGTT
>NW_006927166.1:0-597 GCF_000298275.1 Orycteropus afer afer | reverse complement strand
ATCTTAGCCCCAGATTCCTGGAGGAGGATCCTGGGCTGCTTGCAGCTGTGGCCTGGGATCTAGTTCCCAGTCACGTGAACAGTTTGTCTCTGTAATGAGCCATGGCCAGAAAAATCGGGCCAAGTGCAGACCTAACACCAATGCATTGTATAACCTCTCATATTTAACATTTGATTAGCTGTTGTTTTTTTTTTCCCTTAGTGTAGAAGGACTTTGAAGAATGACTTGGGTGGGTCGTAGCTCTTCCTGTGAAAGTACCGAGAGCCATACTTCAGGTTCCCTGGAGACCAACGGGATGGCCTCAGTGCACATTTGCTTTTGTTACCAAAAAGCATTTCCATGAGTAACGGCTGAGTCCACCTTTTTCTCCTTTACCTCTTCCTCACTCTTTAGTTCATTCAAAACTGAATTAGTGTAGCTGAAAGAAAGACTGGGAAAAAAATTAAATAAAGCTGTTAGGGTATTTTATAGCGAATTCAAAAGCCCTAAAAATCATTGCTAGGTGGTTAGAATCTTGAGAAGAAGCTTTGAAACCCTTTTGCTAAAATCACAAAGACAGTAGTACAGCTTCGGTCTGTCGTCTTCTGAATTTAGACA
>NW_006927165.1:0-7453 GCF_000298275.1 Orycteropus afer afer | reverse complement strand
CATATTTTGAGTATCTTCCTACCTGAGGGGCTTATCTTCTGGTGCTATATCAGACAATGTTTCAGGGCTGTTTTTCAGTAATGTATCAGACAGTGTTTCACCACTATTCATAAGGTTTTCACTGGCCAATTCTTTGAGAAGTGGATGGCCTCTTCCTTCTTCCAAGTCTTTCTTAGGCTGGAAGCTCTGCTGAAACCTGTCCACTGTGGCTAACCCTGTTGGCACTTGTAACATTGGTGGCACAGCCTCCAGTGTCACAGCAACACACAAGTCACCACAGGACAACAAGCAGACAGACAAGTTTTTCTTTCTTAGCTATTCCAAAGTGCTCTACTTCCACTTCCCAGTCATCCCTACAAGTTGTGGCCTTCGAAAAACCCCAAAATTCTTTTTATTAGTAATGCATATAATGAATTGGGAAAAGTACTGGCTCTTTGTATTACTTTTTAGGAGGAAAACAAAGAGCACATGCACAGCAAAGACATAGGATTTGGCTGAAGGTGGTTAAAGTATCCCACTTGGCCAGTGTCTGGGTTCTATAGGCAGTTCTCTTTTTCTTCTCTACCACAGATACCTCCCATGATATCTGGCATTTTTCTTTCTTCCAAGTGTGGTTTGGGACTCTGAGATAAAGGATCAAGCCCTTTGCCTAAGAAGGCTGCTGTTGGAGAGGAGGAGAGGTCATCCTGAATTTGTGGGTAAAGATTAAGAAAAAAATAATGTTACCCAATGGAAACAAAACAGCTCCCCAGGGCCTACTTGCCTCTGTCAAGGGGACAAACTGTTCCTTGCTTGACCTTGCCTCCTGTGGTGGTTAAGTTTGAGTGTCAACTTGGCTAGGGCTGGTTGGGTGGCTGGGCAGCTGAATGCAGTTATTCCCCATGGTGAGATTGGTAATTAACTCCATGGTGGAATCTATTGGAGTAGCTGAATAGCTGCTTTGGGTATGTGGTCTGCTTCCTGTATAGAAGAAACAGCTTTGGAAATGGTCTCTAGCTTATGGCACACTTGAACCCTGCATGTAGCAGTGTCATTGTTCAGCAGCCTGCAATGCTCTGCTGACCTTGAGACTTTCAATGGACTTGAATTAATGTCCTGTCATGTGGTTTGGTAACATTGGGACTGTGCCTTTTTACTTGTCAACCTTGGGCTTGTCAGTCTGCCATGCCACTCAGCTGTCTGAGTGAAGAAGATGCCTCTAGCTTCAGTGAGCTGGGAGCAAGAGGCAGAGCTGAAGTCCAAGGCCAAGGGGGTTTTACACAGCCCCTAGAGCCTGCACTTTGAACTCGGACTTAAAGCCTTCAAACTTACATAAGAGAATAAACTCCTGTTTGTTCAAGCATCCCATCTGTGGTATATTCCTGTCAGACTGGCACTAGGTAACCAGAATACCTCCCAAGATTCCCAGGCAAACTTGGGCATGGGCTGAGCCTGCATTAAGAAAGGAATGAACTTTCATCCTCCTCTGGATCCATCCAAATTCCTCCAGGTTGGAAGGGCTCCCAGGCCTTTCTCTAATCTCCTTACTAAGGAAAGCTTCCCTGTGGGCTTTTCTTGTCTGAATTCCAGGGGCAGCATATCAATTAAAGCATTTAGAAGTCAAAGTGAATTGTCTCCCCAGTGTCTGTAAGTTCAACTCTCCAAACAATTGCATTAGGTTCAAGCCAGTCCAGGAGTGGTTGCTAAGACCGTGGTGGCCAGTGGGATTTGTATTATTAATAAGACCAAAGAAACATGGCCAAACACTGGACATAACAAATGTAAATGACCATAGAGTTGCAGTGAATTTTTATTATGAACAGAGCTTCCATCCTGAGATTCTCCTGAGATAAGATACTCCATGGTCTTGTCCTCAAGTGACCCTCCCTATGAATATGTTTAATGGGCCAAACCCCCTGCAGTTGATTGTGACTCATAGTGACCTCCCTTGGGTTTCCAAGGCTATAAATCTTTACAGAAGTATATTGCCCAGTCTTGCTTCTGTGGAGTGGCTGGTAGGTTTGAACAAACAGCCTTTTGGTTAGCAGTCAGATGCCTTAGGTACAATGCTAACAGAGCTCCTTGTTTAATGGGCTATTGTTGTTAAGTACCATCTAGTTGTCTCTGACTCAAAGCAACCCTATGCACAGCAGAAAGAAACACCACCCGGTCTTGAGCCAGCTCCACGATTCTTGCTACAATTGAGTCCATCGCTGCCACCATCGTGTCAATCCACCTCGTTGAGGGCCTTCCCCTCTTTCGTCAACCCTCCACCTTGCCAAGCATGACATCCTTCTCCAGCAAATGGTCCCTTCTGACAACATGACCAAAGTATGTGAGACGAAGTCTGGCCATTCTCGCCTCCAAGGAGCCTTCTGGCTACACTTCCTCCAGAACAGACCTGTTAGTTCTTTCAGCAGTCCACTTACTTTCAGCATTCTTTACCAACACCACAGCTCAAAAGCATTAACTCTTCTTCAGTCTTCCTTATTCATTGTCCAGCTTTCACATGCATATGAGGCAATTGAAAATGCCATGGCTTGTGTCAGGCACACCTTAGTCCTCAAGGAGATATCTTTGCTCTTCAGCACTTGAGAGAGATCCTTTGCAGCTGATTTGCCCAGTGCTATATGTCCTCTGATATCCTGACTGCTGCTTCCATTGGCGTCAATTGTAGAACCAAGCAATGTGAAGTCTTTGACAATTTCAATCTTTTCTCCATTTATCATAATGCTGTTTATAGGTCCATTTGTGAGGATTTTTATTTTCTTTATATTGAGATATAATCCATGCTGCAGACTGTATTCTTCAATCTTCATCAGGAAGTACTTCAAGTCATCCTCACTTTCAGCAAGCAAAGTTGTGTTGTCAGTGTATCACAGGTTGTTAATGATTCTTCCTCCAATCCTGATGCCCTGTTCTTTGTATAGTTCAGCTTCTTGGATTATTTGCTCAGCATACAGATTGAATAAGTATGGTGAAAGGATGTAATCCTGACACACTCCTTTCTTGATTTTAAACCACGCAGTGTTCTCTTTCTGTTTGAACAACAGCCTCCTGGTCTATATACAGGTTCCTCATGAGTACAATCAAGTGTTCTGGAATTCCCATTCTTCTCATTGTTTTCCACAATTTATTATGATCCACACAATCAAATGCTTTTGTGTAGTCAATAAAACACAAGTAAACATATTTCTGGTATTCCTTACTTTGAGCCAAGATCCATCTGACATCAGCAATGATATTTCTCATTCCACGACCTCTTCTGAATCCAGCCTGCACCTCTGGAAGTTCTCTCAATATACTGCTGCAACCATTTTTTGAATTATCTTCAGTAAGATTTTACTTGCATGTGATATTAATGATATTGTTTGGTAATTTCCACATTTTGTGGGATCATCTTTCTTTGGAATAGGTACAAATATGGATCTCTTCCAGTCAGTTGGCCAGGTGGCTGTCTTCCAAATTTCTTGGAATAATCGAGTGAGTGCCTCCAGTGAGGCATCTGTTTGTTGAAACATCTCAATGGGTATTCTGTCAATTCCTGGTGCCTTGTTCTTTGCCAATTCCCTCAGCACAGCTTTGACATCTTCCCTCAATACCATTGGTTCTTGAACATATGCCACCTCTTGAAATGGATGAACACTGACCAGTTTTTTTTTTGGTACAGTGACTCTGTGTATTCTTTCCATCTTCTTTTGATGCTCCCTGATGTGGCAGTTTAATGGGCCAGAGACAGCAAAAGACCAATGCCTGAAATTCTTGACAAAATCAGCCTGAGGGACCACTGGGGAGCTAGCATTTATGGTGAAACTAAGCCCTTTTCTCCTCATTATCTATGGAAACATGGTACTGACCACATTGATGATAAAAAATCAACTGAAAATTAGTTTCTGACATTTTCCCAGACTGCTTCTGAAAACTTTTGAGCTCCCTTGCTCTGTATTTTCCAAACTGCTCCTGATTTCCTTAACTTGATGTGATAGTTGGAGTTGTGTGTCAACTTGGCTGGATCACAATTCTGAGTGGTTTAAGCAGTTGTGATGTGGGTTATTCCCATGATGAGATCAGATGTATATGGTTTGAGCAGCCAACCCATTGAAAGGGAGTTTCCCTAGGGATGTGGCCTGTTTCCAATATATGTATGGACATCATAGGAAAAGAGACACTCTTCTGTGGATTGGGATCCTGTTGTGCTGCCTACAACTGTCCGTGAGTGAACAATGCACCATCCAGCCTGGAGATCTTGGATTTGTCATTCATTGGAGTCAACACCCGGTATACTGCCTGCCAACCTTGAGCTCGTCAGCCCCTGCAGCAATGTAAGTCAGGAAAAGCCTCTAGCTTGACGTTTGATCAAAGAACTTGGGACTTGCCAACTTTTATAAGTGTGTGAGCCATTTTCTTTTCTTTCTTTCTTTTCTTTTCTTTTTTTAATTGTGATTTGGGTGAAGGTTTACAGAGCAAATTCACTTTCCATACAGGTTCACATATACTTTGTCTCATGACATTGACCACAGTTTACCACAATGCAACAGCTCCCCTCCCACTTCCTCCCCATAGTTACCTCTTCCCTGTATCCATCCCTCCATGCACTCCTGCCCCCTGAGCTGTCTCCCTGTGCATAAGCAGCCCTTCTTTCTCCCATGATTGTTCTCTCCAAGGAGTGTATCTACTTGAGGTAAATGTTCAACTCATATGCCTGTCTTTTGTTTGGCTGGAAACCACAGGTGTGGGTTCAATTCCAGATCTGAAGGGAAGCTAGGGGCCATAGTCTCAGTGGTTCCACCAGGCTCTATCGGACCAGCAAATCTGGTCCCCCCCCCTTTTTTTTTTTTCCTAATGATTTTGAGTTTTGTTCCACATTGTTCTCCCTCTCTATCAAGGATCTCCTACATAGATCCCCTTCCAAGCAGTAGTGGTAGCCAGGCACCATCTAGTTCTTCTGGTCTCATAGTCGTATAGGCTGCAGGTCAGATGGTGTACCAGTTGCTAGGATTATTTGTTTCCATGAATTTTGGTTTTCTTCATTCTTCTTTGATGAGCCATTTTCTTAAGATAATTTTTTTTTTCTCTCTCTCTATATAAGCATTACTGGTTTTGCTTCTCTAGAGAACCCAGCCTAACACACTTGAGATCTCTTATTTTGTTTTTTGAACATAATCCATGATATAACTTTTCAGATACTGATGTTTGCTTTTATCATTGGCTATAACTGATTATCTCATTGGGTTGTGAGTTTGGGATGGCACCTTCTAAAGACTTCATGTCTCTGTCTGGCTCCTGGGACCCTGCATCAGATTACTCAATAAGCAAGGTAAGCATGGACTGACTTATGCTTACTTACAAATCTGTAGTGAACAAGTTCACATTTTTTTTCACCACATCAAAGATTCTTCTTCTAGATATGGCTAACATCTATCTCTTTCCCAACCCCACAGCACCTTCCTAGAGAATTAACTACTCTTTTCAAATTTATAATCCCTAACAAAGACGCAGGACCCAGTGAGCAAGGTGCATGGGTTTACTTACTAATCCGTAGTGAACAGTTTCACATGTTTTGTTACCACATGTGAAATTATTTGTTACAAATCAGTAAGTAAACACAAGTAAGCCTGTGCTTACCTTGCTTATTGGATAATCATCCCTGGTGAGACCCTCTGAAGGCCACTGCCCTTATTAGGTTTTCCTAGGCCTTTGAATGGGAAGAATGAAAATTGAAGGAATGTTTACTATGTAGATAAATCTAGGTGGCTGTAATTCTGAATTCCACACCCTCAGAGGATTCAGTCGGTGGATCTGACTGATCGTGAGTCTAGTAGAATCCTACAGCCTCCGAATAGATTGTTTTCTACTCTCAGGCTGTCTACCCTTGAGAAATCTATTCCAAGTCACCCAGAAAGCCAATATATTCTGTTCCTAAGGACAGAGCTGCAAGGAAATTCTGTTGCATGTTCCATATCTGAATTGAGAACATGTGGTAGACATATCATTGCTAAGAAAATGTTCCAGACAATTGAAGCAAGAATTGAGTCTTGTTCATCTCTTTGACCACCACAGTGTCTAGAAGGTGCTCAGAGAGTGTTGCTGGAATTTAACTGAATTTGATTCATGATTTGTTTTTTTAAATCAATGTTCATGTGTTCACATTAACAGAAAGCTATTTTTTTTACATGCAAATTATTTATAGCACTTACATAGCAATGCATGGCTTGTCAATCCTTTAATATCTGATATTTATCTCATAGCTATTAATTTTCCAAGTATTCTTTAGACTGGAGTATTATAGATTGGATGGGTATTGTGGTTGGAAAGACATAAGTTTGAATCCTTTTTTGTAATATACTAGCTGTGTGCTTACATTTCTGTCTCCTTCAATAAAATGTAGGTAATAAAATCTACCCTTAAGGGCAGTTATGAAGATTGAATGTAATAATGTAGAGAGTTTCTCTTCTCTGATAGGCAATCAATAGACAGTGTCTATGCTTTTTATTTCACAGCTGTAATCCCATTTGTTCTCTACCATTTACATCAAGGAAGTAAAAAATAAATTATTTTCCCCCCAAATGAAGCATGAACGGTTAAATGACTTGTTATGTTAACTTACCTTGTGAGAGGAGGTACCAGGACTAGGACTCAGGTCTATTGACTTCTAATCACGTTTGTGCTTTTGTTGTTGTTGTTGTTGTTTTGTTTTGTTTTCCCTAGCAAACAGGATTTCAATTTCTTCTTTTTGCTTGGCTTCCCACCTATACTATTTATTAGCTTTATGGTTGTGGATAAATCCCTTCATCTTTCTTAGTCTTGCTTTCTTAACCCTTAAAATTTGGAAAACAGGAGTATATATATATATATATATTTCATGAGATTGTTTTGAGGATTAAATTCAACTATAGTATTTTTATGCAAATAGTATGACTGTTATACTTCTTTTGTCAACTGTGTCATGCCAGAACTATTACTTAACTTCATAATTTCCATCCATTTATGTGTGTGCACATTATTTGAGAAAAGTATGGTGACTTAAAGCAGTAGTTCTAGTAAGTAGAGCTAGGAAGGCAGGAGGGGAGGGGAAGGAAAATGGAAGGGAAGGAGTAATGGGAAGAATGCTATTACAGTGTGAGGATTGTAGTAAATGTCACAAAACAGAATGTGTATATATTGCTGAATGGAAAACCAATTTGCTCTGTAAACTTCCACCCAAATCATGATTAAAAAAAAAAAAATATTTTTGATATGCTCTTTTGGTTGACAGTTAAGTGTACTCTCTTCTTATGAAGAGGGTTTATTGTATATTTTAATGAATACAGTAATAAAGATCATAAAGCAATATCAGTGATTGACTAAGAATATATTTCTTACATTGGCAATTCAGAAAATGATAATTTTGTCATCTTTTAGCCCCAACCTATAATAATGATTTTCCTGTCTTCTTAAAAATAAAAAAAAATTAATAAATAAAATAGTAGTTCTT
>NW_006927164.1:10966-15827 GCF_000298275.1 Orycteropus afer afer | reverse complement strand
CACATAAATAAAATTTTGCTAAAAATAATTCAAAAATTGTTTCAGCAAGACATTGACAGAGAACTGCCAAAAATTCAAGCTGGATTCAGCAAATGATGTGGAGTGAGGGATATCATTGCTTACATCAGATAGAGCTTGGCTGAAAGCAGAGAATACCAGAAAAATGTTTATCTGTGTTTTATTGACTATGCAAATGTATTTGATTGTATAGATCATAACAAATTATGGATAACATTAAGAAGAATGGGAATTCCAGAACACTTAATTGTGCTCATGAAGAACCTGTCATAGACCAAGAGGTATTTGTTCAAACAGAACAAGGTGATATTCTGTGTTTAAAATCAGAAAAGGTGTGTATCAGGGTTATATTGTTTCAGTACACTTATTCAATATGTTTGCTGAGCCAATTATCCAAAACTACATGAGGAAGAATATGTCATAAGGATTGGAGTAAGACTCATTAACAACCTGAGATATGCAGATGACAAAACCTTGCTTGATAAAAATGAAGAAGACTTGAATCTCTAACTAATAAAGATCAAAGACTATGGCCTTTAGTACAAATTGCACTTCAACATAAAGAAAACAAAAATCCTCACAATTTGGCCAATAAGCAACATCATGATAAGCAGAGAAAATATGGAAGTTGTCAATGATTTAATTTTAGTTGTATGTACAATCGATGCCCATGGAAGCAGCAATCTAGAAATCACATGATGAATTGCACTGGTGAAAACTTCTGGAAGAGACTTCTTTAGGGTATTAAAATACCAAAGTGTCACTATGAGGACTAAGATGAGCCTGACACAATGTTTTATACTTTTAATCACCTCATAAGCAAGTGAAAGCTCTACAATAGAATAAGGAAGACCAAAGAAGAATTAATACCTTCGAATTATCGTGCTGGTGAAGAATACTGGATATACAGTGGACTGTGAGAAGAAAGAACAAATCTGACTTGGAACAAGTACAACTAGAGTGCTACCTAGAAGTGAAATGGGAACACTTTGTGTCATATACTTTGAACATGTTACCAGGAGGGAAGAGTCCCTGGAAGACTCATGCTTCAATGTGATGTATTGACACAGTGCTTGTAACAATAGTTTCCAACATGACAAAGATTGTGAGGATGGTGCAGGACCAGGCAGTGTTATGTTCTGTTGGACAAAGAGTTGCTATGAGTCAGAACTGACTGGATGGCATCTAACAACATTGTATCTCTATTATTCAATTCCTCTCTCTGGCTCAATAATGAAGCTTAGTAATGAAGGGACACATTTCCCAGACTCTCTCAAGATTTAATCATCTCATTACATTTTGACCAACTGTTGGAACTGATGTGCAACCGCTTCGAGGAAACCTTTTAAAAGATGGTTTTATGTGCTCTTCTCTTTCTCCACCTTATATTTTATTGCCGGCTGAAAAGTAGACATAATGACTAGAGCTAAAAGTCATCCTCACAATATGTCATACACTCATTCCCATCCCCCCAATTCTCACTGCTACTGCTCTAATACAATTCATTGTTTTTACACAGACTACTGAAATAGTCACCCACTGGCATAACTCATCTGTGCAGTAACCTTAACATTGGTTTGTAGGAGGTATTCTACTACTACCTGTTGGATGAATGATCTAATCTTCTAAGAATATATTTCCTTTTTTAAAAAACATTTGAGTGAAACATAATTTGAGTGAAATTTTACAGAACAGATTTGCTTTCCATTCAACAGTTCATACACATTCTGTTTTGTGACACTGATTACAATCTCCATAGCGTAACAGCTAGCTCTTTTCTCACCTCTTCTCTCTGGTTACTTTTTCCCTGTGTCCTTCTTTCCTATGCATTCTTGTTTCTCAAGAGCTTTATCCTTGCATTCTGCCCCTCTAAACTGCCATGGTTGATTGTTCTAAGCAATGCATCTTACTAATCGTTCTCCTACTAGCCCTGTCTATCGTCTATTATTTAGCTGAGAGTTATGTCATGGGAGTGAGTTCAATTCCAGGCCCAAAGGCTGAAAAGGGTGGACTAGGGGTCCTAGTCTTGGGTTTCACTAGTCTCTATCCCAACCAGTAAGCCTGGTATTTTTTTAGGTTTTTGAAATTTGTTCCATGTGATTCCCCACTCTATTCATGAGCTCCAGTTTTGATGCCTTTCTAAGTGGTTGGCACTGGTTGGTATTAGTTCTCGGAGTTGTGTAGGCTAAGGTTCCCATGGTTCTCTAATCCCTTGTACTAATTGCTTCTATATGTCTTTGATTTTCTTCACTCTTTGCTCTGTACAAGGAGAGACCAATAGTTTCATCTCAGAAGGTCACAGGCAACCTTTGAGGACTCCAATTGTTACTCACAAAAGCAGGATGTAGAACATGTTTCTGTTTACTGTGTTGTGCCAATTGAGCTCACTTTTCCCCATGACCATGGTCCCAGGACTGCTGAGCCAGCCACTCACTCACTCAAGGCACTTGGTTGTGGCTAAGAAGTTATCTTAACATTACCCCCTATTATCTCTATTATATGTATGGACATTTTATAGCAGATACAAATAACGTATATAGAAATATGGTCTGCCCAACATATATATGGTTATGAGTATATTCCTGCTTGCCAATCCAAACCTGATTATCTTGCCCATCTATGTATGTAACTTCTCATAGATTAATTTTGTTATTATTGATAATGCAGTATTCCATATATAACACTATTTTTCTTTGTCTGCATCTCTTGTGTGTCTCTTTGTGTCTTCCCTTTCGTTATTGATATTGTGCTAGTCAGACACTTTCATTACATTTCCTTTCCCTTCACCCAAATCAATAGATGTCTCTTAACTAGCTAGCAGTGTTCCCTGCTCTGCCTTCCCATCCCTGGTAACCAAGAAAGCAAGTTATTTTCCATGTGTAAACCTTGACTTTTTATAATAATAGACTCATACAATATTTATCCTGTGATTGATTTATTTTACTCAGTATAATATCCTCCAAATTCATCCACATTATGAGGTGTTTTGCAAATTCTTCATTATTCTTTAATGCTGCATAGGATTCCATTGTGTGTATGTACCATAGTTTGGTTATGCATTCATTCAATGATGGCATTTAGGCAGTTTCTAACTCCTTGTTATTGTGAATAGTGCCCTGATGAAGATGGATGTACATATATCTACTAATGCCCCAGCTCTCACTTCTTTACGATGTACCTAGTAGTTGCATTGCTAGATCAAACAGTATTTCAATTTCTAGCTTTTTAAGGACTTGCCATACTGCTTTCCACAATAGTTGTATCATTTTTACAGTCCCACCAGCAATGTATGAGACTCCCAATCTCTCCGCATACTGGCCAGCATTTGTTATTTTCTCTCTTGTTGAACTTTGCTACTAGTGCAGAGACAAGATGGTGTCTCGTTGTTTTGATTTGTGTTGGGCAATCTCCTTTCATAGTGATACAGCCTTGGAAACCCAAGGAGGGGTAGCTATGAGTTGGGTTCAACTCTACGGGAGTGAGTAATGGCTAATGACTGTGAGTGTTTCTTCATATGTCTGTTGGCCACCTGAATATCCTTTTGGTGAAGTGTCTATCCATGTCTTCTGCCCATTTTTGAATTGTATTATTTGTCTTTTTGTTGCTCAGGTGTTGGAGCTTTCTATAAATTCTAGAGATAAGTCCCTTGTCAGATATGTCATTGCCAAATATTTTATTTTTCCAATCTTTGGTTCTCTTTTGACTCTTTTGGAGAAATCTTTGGAAGTACATAGAAATTTAATTTTTAGAAGGTCTCATTCATCTAGTTTCTCTACTGCTATTTGTGCATTTTGGGTTATTTTTATAGTCCATTTATGTCATATATTTTTGTTGTTGTTGTTGTTATTTGCCGTCAAGTCGGATGTCATATATTAGGGCCCCTAAATTTGCCCCTAGTTTTTCCTTGAGGAACTTTATAGTTTTAGGTTTCATATTTAAGTCTTCGATCCCTCTGAAGTTAGCTTTTGTGTATGGTATGAGGCACAGATCTTGTTTGATTTTTCTGCAAATGGATATCTAGTTTTACTAGCACCACTTATTAAACAAACATTCTCTTCCCCATTTAATGGATTTCAGTCTTTGATTTTTAATTAATTTTTATCTTTGTGTCTAAAGTTAGTATTTTGTAGGCAGCATATTGATGAGTCCTATCTTTTTATCCCACTCTCTTGAGTGGTGCTCTTAATCCATTCACATTCAGTGTTACTACTGACAGGTATGAATTTACTGCTGATATCCTTTTGTGTTTCTCATGGTGTTGTTGATAATTTCTTTGCTCCAAATATTTTTCTGTGCTGAGTTCATTTCATTATTGGGTTTTCTTTTCCTTTTCTTCACTGCTGATTTTGTGTTTACTAAATCCTTGTGATTTCCTTCTTTCTTATTTGGTTAGAAAGATTATTTATTTTCTTTGTGGTAACTCTGTAGTAAATTTTTATCTTCCTAACTTTGGAAAGTTCAGGTCTACACTTTCTGACCACTTCTCCATTTGGAAGTTTAGTAATTATACCATTTATTCCCCCTTTTGCTATGTAATTCTTATCATTTACAGATTGATGCCTATGGTTTTCTATTTCCATTTTATAAGTTTATTTTAGTTTTGAGAATTCTTTTTCAGGTTAGTTTCAGAGTGGTCATGTTGTGTGTCTTAATCTTATGTTGTTCTGTTCCATTGATGGTTTTCTGTCTGAAGGACCCCCCGTTAACATCTCTTGTAAGGTTGGTCTGGTATTTACAAATTCCTTTAATATCTTTTTGTTTGGGAAGGTCCCTAAATAGTATTTGAGGGACAGTTTTTCTGGATATATTATTCTTGTTTGGCATTTTTTTTTTTTTTTTTCTT
>NW_006927164.1:2637-6071 GCF_000298275.1 Orycteropus afer afer | reverse complement strand
GCCAGTCTTCTGGTTAGCAGTCAAGTGCCTTAGCCACTATGCTACCAGAGCTCCCATGACACTATAGCACCAAATATTCTTCCTATATATACATATATATGTATTTGAATTTCTTATCAGGTAGTTCTTTTACTTATTCTTCCTAAGAAAGATTTTCTAGTTCTTTATATTGGTCACTTGCTTGAACTATTTTGTCCTGTGAAGTTCTCTCTGTTGTCTCTAAGACTATTTGAAGTTGTTTTTGAATTTTTTGGTTATGTGTTGATTTGTTTCACTGTTTTTTTTTCTTTTTTTTCCTGTTGTCCTATATGTCTAGATGGGTGGGGCAGGTATGCTCTTTGGTTGTTAGCTGCTATCTCCTGTTTGGTGGAATAAGTGGTGGGAATGTGGATGTGGGTCTCTGTTAGTTGTGAAGGATAGCTGTGTGTGAGATGAGCAGGTATTGTCCACTATCTGACATTGATCCAATGGTGCAGGAGCTAATGATGATGCTTGCTCATTGAGTGAGGTGGTCAGTTGCAGTAGACATGTCTGCCTAGTGGAGAGTTAATGTCTTCCTCCTATTAAATGGGACACACACACACAAAAAAAAAAAAAGAAAAAGAAAAAGAAAAAGAAAAGAAAACGAAGAAGAAAAGAAAAAGAAGAAAAAAAAGGGGAATATAAGGAAGCTGACAAGGAGGAACTTTTGAAGTTGTGGTGAGCCAGCAGCTCTGGGAACTGGCTGTTGTACAATCCACTGACCCACTCAGGCATGTGCCCATGGAAATGGAAGGAGTCTCGAGTGAGTGGGCACCTCCAAGGAAGGAGGGTGCAGGTGTGTGTCTCTTGTGTTGTGTGTGAGAAAGATCAGCTAGTGATTAAAGCACAGGACAGGAGAACCACCTTCCCTGGGCCTGTTTGGAGTGGGCTGCTGAGAGTAGCCAGGTTGTACAGGAGTTGGCTGGGTTATCTGGGCAGGTTGTAGCAAGACTTGCCTAGCCACCAGCCTGGTGGGGGCAAGGTGAGGTTTTATCCCTAGTTGCCAGGAGCTTTGTGGAGCAGAGACTGGAGCTCTCTAGTTGCAATTCACTGGCATGGGTCTGGCATTCTTCTGGGCACATGTAGCCTTTTATTCATCTCTTACCCAAATTCAAGTGAAAGGACACACTGAGAGTAGTTTCTCCAACTGCCCTAACACAGGCCTTTATACTTAACTTTCTACTTGTCTGTGTCTTCAGCTCAAACAACTAATGTTTACATTCATTCCCTTTTTCTGGCTCCCTCCTCATTCCACATTCCACACCTGTGCCACTCTAAGTCTGACCCACAGGCCTGCACATTCCTTTCCTAGCGCCCACAAGTCTTCTGTTCACCATGAATTCCTCTCTGTCCATACTGTGTCTTTATCTCCATGTGGATTCCATGATGTTGTTTTCTCCTCATCCATGTCTGACGCCTCTATACTTTAAAATAGTGACCCTTCCACAGTTCCCAGATTCTTTTCTCTTCCCAATCACTGACCTCACTCCATCTTCCTTATGAGTTAGTTCTCAATCCAATTCTTTATCCTCTCATTTGATGTTTAGAGTTCCAGGTTCATTATTTGTATGTTTCAGTTAGTTTTCCCAGGTCTCTGTTGTATACGGATTGGGTGGAGTGTACTACCAGGACACCATCTTGCCTCCTCCACTAAGAACATATTTTCAATGAACTTACAGTGAACCTTATTTACCTATCTTCCTTTGACAACTACCTCCATTTTTATGGTCACCAAGATGGAGTCCTAGTAGCCATGGCAATACAACTTGTCACTACCATCTAACTATAGTTAATAGGCTTGAGGGAAGCCATATGACCCATGGTAAGTCAATTCAAGTCTTTCATGTGAGAATGTATAAATATACCTAACATATCTCTAAAAACGTGGCCTCCTCAAATACTATGTTGAGTTCAGAAGCATATATATATGATGAAGTAGAGAAAGCTGATTCCACAGAGACAGGCAAATGAAATAGATTTGTAGAGAGAAACAATTAAGAGAGACAAGAAGCACAGGAAGAGTGAAACTTAAGTTCTCTCTCACTTTTCAATTCCTGGTTTTAATACCTTCTTGAACGTGGGCTGCTTTCTTCATCTTGGGTTTCATGAAAGAAACTTGTATCCTTAAATAAACTTCCTCTAAGTTTGAGGTTATTGGCAACTAAAGAAAATATAATTAGCATAAATATTTCCCAGAAAATATCATGAAAATATAAAAACACTAAAGAGATCAAAAAGTAAGCTAGTGGAAAGAAATCCAAACCACTATTGGTTTCCTTGCTTGAACTACTTCATGACATTGCAATCAACAGCTTAAAACTCTTCATTTCCCAATTTCTCTGTAGCAACGCTTCAGACACTTACATGAGTGATTTTCTTCAAATCCTTCACTAACAAGTCTGCTTATATATCCTTATTTTCTCCTTAAGGGAGACCGTGTATGTATGTGTTTGGTCTATAGTTTCTTTCTATTCTGTTGTCTGCTACTTAACCTATGCGTTTCTATAAAATGGTAAAGTTTATATGCAACTGATAAACAGGAGAACTAGGTTAGTATAACACAGAAGTTGTATTGATTTCTACATAATTTTTCCCACCACAGTAATGTTCTGTGCCACCAAGCACCAGCAGAATAAAACTAAGTATACTAACACAGTTGAGCACAGTAATCACAGGGGAATCGAGTACTGTTCATTATGAGCTTTCCCTAGTATTCTTGGCTTTGGTAGCTCTTGGAAGGAAGTGCTTATTTATTACATGATTTTCCCTGGTCTTTGCACACATTTCCCTTTTCTCTAAAATCCAACCATCTTAGACCTTTTAATACTACTCTTCTATTAAGATTATCAGCCCCAGGGTTACAGGTGAGGAGAGACAACTCAGGGACATCCAAGGTAGCAGGCGGGAAGAACAGGAGAAAGGGGATTAAAAGCCAGGAAGCCAGAGAGAAGAGCAATCAGCCGAAGGGATCAGGTGAGAAGAAGAAACTCAGGCCCGGCCGGAGTAGCAGGCCAGAAGAGCAGGAGAAAGGGGATAAAAGCCAGGAAACTGGACAGAGGAGCAGTCGGCCCCAGGGACAACTCAGGGATGCCCAAACCAGCAGGCCAGAAGAGCAAGAGAAAGGGGGTTAAAAGCTAGGAAGACAGATAGAGGTACAGTCAGCCACAGGGACCCAGGTGGGGGTGATACGAGAGGTCTACAACAGCAAGATAAACTTGTCTGTTGGTTTGTTCTACTGTGGTGACATGTAGATGTGAGTTTTGAGGCTGAGCATCTGGGGTTTAAAACCCAGCGAGATGCACCTGGTTCACAAGTAACAGCCCAGCTTATAGACTGAGACAGACTAGGAAGAAGGAAGAGGCCGTCCACTTCTCAAAGAATTGGCCAGGGAAAACCTTATGAATAGCAAAGAA
>NW_006927164.1:0-2537 GCF_000298275.1 Orycteropus afer afer | reverse complement strand
TTTTTTTTTTTTTTTTCTTTCAAGGGTTTGTATATGTTATCCCATTGCCATTTGGCCTGCATAGTTTCTGCAGAGAAAAGAGAGCTTAGTCTTATTGGATGCCCTTTGTAGGTAACATCACTTTTTACCTGAGCTAGTTTTAAGATTCTTTCTTAATCTTTGATTTTAGAAAGTTCGATTATGATGTATCTTGGTGACTTTGTCTTGGAGTCTATCCTTGTGGTAGTTAAAGTTATTGGTCACCTTGGCTGGGCTGTGATATTGAGTGGCTTGGTAGTTGGATGTAGTTATTCCCCATCGTGAGATTGGATGTGGTGAAATCACCTGTATGGTCGAATCTGCTATAAGCAGTTATTTGGTTGAAGGGGAGTTACCTTCAGGGTGTGGCCTGCTTCCAGTATATATGGAAAGAATCCTGCAATTAGGTTGCAATTCATCATCTCCAGTTCCTGGACTTCAAACAGCGGCCTGCTGTGTTACCTGCCAATCTTGAGATTGTTGCCTTCATAGCCAACAATCTGCCATTTTACCTCTGGTTTTGGAATGTACAGCCTCAGCTGTCTTCAGTTGTGTGAGTCAGGAGAAATCTTAAGCTTGCTCCACTGGGCCTGGAAGAAGAACTGAAGTGCAAGATCGAGAGGCTTCTACCCAGTTCCTGAAGTGTAAGGGAATAAATTTCTGTTTGTTAAATCCATCCACTTATGGTACTTCTATTGTAGCGGCACTAGAGAATGAAGACAATCCTATATGGAGTTTGTTGAGCTTCTTGGATGGATAACTTTTGGTCTTTCATAGTACTGGGGAAATTCTCTACTAGTAGGTCTTTGACTATTTTCTTTCTCTCTCTCTCTCTCTTTTTGGCCCTTCTTGTTCTGAAATTCCAATCACATATATGTTATTTCTCTTGATATCACCCCATGTAACTGGTAAGTTTTCTTAATTCTTTTCTCCTGATTCAAGGTGGTGTCAAGGGATTTTTCTTCTATCTGGCTAATGTGTCCTGCAGCCAATTCAAAACTAGTCTTCAGATAATCTAATGTGTTATCTATTGCCATAATTTTAGCATTAATCTTCTGGATTTTTAATTACTCTTTTTGAATGATTTCTAATTGTCTATTTATTTTGTCATTTTTCTCTTGTATTATTTTCCTGAAATCTTCTAGGGTATTGGCTCTCTTTCCTTGAGAGCTTGTTTGTGGTCTCCTTGAGCTTTGAGAGGTTTATATATATTTCAAAATCAAACTCATGGGCCAGCAAGATGGTAGATGAGGCAGAAAGACTTCACAGACCCTTTTCAACAAAGAAAAGGGAAACCAATTAACACAGACACAGAAGATAATCCTGGACCCCTGAGTCTTGAAGGGAAGGATATAGAAGTGGACTAAACCCCAACTAGCAGAAGAATTTGCGTGAAAATACCAAAAAAGGAGACAGATGGAGCTGAGGTCTGGCAGTGATCCTGAGTGAACCTGATGGCACAGACAGCTTGGAGATTCCCGAGTGGTAGTAGGACTTAAGAATTAACCTAAAAATCACCCTGCTAGCCAGGGATGGCATGGAGGACTGTGCACATTTGCTGGGGAACAAACAGAGAAGGTGAAGAGAAAGGTAGGCTGAGCTGTGGACTTTTGCTGGTACGGAGGACACTGCCATATTGAAGGTTTAAAAAGTGGCTTCACTATTTTGGATATTTAAAGAAACAGAGCTCTTGTAGATTTCTGGGGCTTAGGAACACGTTCTGCTTTAGAGCAACCCCAAGGACACTCGGGACCTACAAGACTGACAAGTTTTTTGATGGTTATTCAATTGTAATTTGGTTTAACTGAGTGGGAGACAACAACAGTCCCCATAAGACACAACCACACCCACACCTCCTTCAACTTCACTTACTGTGCGAGAGCCACTACCTCCTTCTCCACCAATGGGCCAACAATAAAAAACCACCAAGAAGAGCCTGAATCACCCTTGGCTGCTCTTCACAAACAGTTAATGGAGATCTAAATACAACGCCACGATGCCTTGGAAACAAAAGACCATCACAGTCCACACAAAGAAGCAAGATAAAGTGGTAGAAACAAGGAACCAGGATACAGACCCAGAACACATCCCTGAGGAAGAAGCAGCATTGGAACTCTCTGATAAGGAATTAAAAAGAATTATATTTAGGTATCTTCAAGGGATTGAGAGACAGACCAAAGAAAATACAGAAAAAAACCTTAGAAGAATTTTGGAAGAAAATACAAAAACAAAATGACAAAATAAATGAAAAATTAGAAATAATTCTAAATCTACAGATAGAAATCCAGAAGATTAATACTAAATTGTCAGAAATATATAACACATTGGAAGGGCAAAGGAGAAGAATTGATGTGATGGAAGACAGAATTAATGAGATTGAAGACAAACACCTGAATACTTCTTTGGAAAGGGATCAACCAGAAAAAAAAAAAATCAAAACAAAATGAAGAAAGCCTAAGGTTCATGTGGAATACCATCAAAAGGAATAAATTATGTGTCATTGGAATTCCAGAACAGGA
>NW_006927163.1:4860-6966 GCF_000298275.1 Orycteropus afer afer | reverse complement strand
AGTTCTTCTCTGAATGTTTTTAGAATTCTCCAGTGAATTGGTTAATTTTTGATGACCTGTTCAATTTCTTCCTCTGTGATGGGCCTGTTCAACTTTTCCACATCAATCTGTGTTAGTTTAGGTAAATGGTGTGTTTCTAGAAATTGGTCCATTTCTTCCAAATTTTTAAATTTATTGGAGTAGAGTACTTCATAGTCCTGTGATATTATCCTTTTTATTTCAGTTGGTTCTGTTGTGATGTCACCCATTTCGTTTCCTATTTGTGTTATTTGTATTCTCTCCCTCTGTTCCTTTGTTAAATTTGCCAGAGGTTTGTCAAATTTATTGATCTTTTCAAAAAACCAACTTCTGGTCCTGTTGATTTTTTCTATTGTTCTTCTATTTTCTGTTTCATTGATTTCTCCTCAAATCTTGATTATTTCCTTTCTTCTGGTGACTGTGGGCTTTTATTGCTGGTCTTTTTCTAATTTTTGGAGATGCTGGTTTAAAGTGTTGATTTTGGCTGTCTCTTCTTTTTGATGTGTGCAAGTATTGCTATAAATTGGCCTCTGATCACTGCTTTTGCTGTGTCCCATAGATTTTGGTATGTTGTGTTTTCATTTTTGTTTGATTCAAGGAATTTTTTATTTTCTATTTTTATTTCATCTGTTACCCAGTCTATCTCTAGGATGGTATTGTTCAGTTTCCATGTGTTTACTCTTTTTCTGTTGATCTTCCTATTGTTGATTTCTAATTTGATAGCGTGATGATCTGAGAAGATACTTTGCAGTATTTCAATATTTTTAAATTTATTAAGGCTTGCTTTATGGCCTAACATATGGTCTATCCCAGAAAAAGTTCCATGTGCACTGGGGAAGAATGTATATTGTGTTGCTGTTGGGTGAAGTGATCTGTAGATATTAATAAGGCCCAATTGGTGGAGTGTTTCATTTGGCTCTTCTGTATGTTTATTGAGTTTCTTCCATCAAAGAAAGTGGTGTATTAAAATCTCCCACTATGACTGTGGAGTCATCTATATGGCTTTTTAAATCTTTTTATGTCTGATTTATGTATTTTGGGGCTCTTTCATGTGGGTTCATAGATATTTATTATGTGTATATCTTCATGATCAATTGATCCTTTAATCATTATATAATATCCTTCCTTGTCTTGTATGGTGGTTTTTGTCTTAAAGTCAATTTGATCAGAAATTAATATTACCACTCCTGCTCTCTTACAGTTGCCATTTACTTGATAAATCTTTTTCCAACCTTTGATTTTTAGTCTATTTTTGCCTTCATCTGTAAGGTATGTTTCTTGTAGGCAGAATATGGATGGGTTTTGTTTCCTTATCCAATCTGCAACTCTCTGTCTCTTGAGTGGTGCATTTAATCCATTAACATTTAGTGTAATTATTGACAAGTATGATTTGGTTGCTGTCATTTTGGTATGTGTTTTTTCATGGTGTCCCTGGTTTCTTTGTTCCATATTATTTTCTGTGCTGAGCTCATTGTGTTTAAGAATCCTGTTATCATTTCCTGTGTTGCTGTTGTTTTAGTATTTGCTGGGTTTTTGTGCTTGTCCTCTTTTTTATTGTAATATGAAGGTTTATCACTTTTCTTTGAGATTACCCTATGATTTATACTTATCTCCTTGAGTTTAGAACAGTCTATTCTGTCTTGCAGCTCTCTTAACTTCCTCACCATTTAGAAGTTCTGTGACTGCACAGTCTTTTCCCTCTTTTTGTTTGTAGTTGTCCTCTCTTGCCAATTGATGTCTCTGATTCCCAGTTTATAATCTTGAAATCTCATTTTATTTTGGCTATGTCCATAGCTGTGGTTTCTGGGATACGTCATCTTGTGTATTAATGGTCTGTTGATATTTGCTATTTTTGGTGTTCTTATCAAAGTACTCCCTTTAGCGTCTCTTGTAAAGTTGGTCTGGTTTTAACAAACTCCCTTAGCTTCTGCTTATCTGGAAATCTCCTAAATTCACCATCATATTTGAGGGACAATTTTGCTGGGTACATAATTCTTGGTTGAAAATTTTTCTCTTTCAGGATTTTATATATACCATCCCATTGTCTTCTCGCTTGCATGGTCTCTGCTGAGAAATCAGAGCTTATTC
>NW_006927163.1:2628-3915 GCF_000298275.1 Orycteropus afer afer | reverse complement strand
AATATCTGGGGATAGGTCACTAAAAGAAAAAAGGTAGAGAAGGGGAATAATGAAGAAAGAAAACAAACTAGCAAACAGAAAAAGGGGAGGGGGAGCAAAAACAAAACAAAACCAAAAAACCCAACAAGTAACAGGGTTAATCACTAGAGAAGAAAAGGAAAAAAAAAAGAAGAATGTGTAAACTAAGACTTTTTCAGTCATGTAGTGTCAGTTTGCAGAGTTCTAGGGGTTACTGGAAAGCAGAACCTCTTCTTAAGCCCTTGGAATCTGGTGGAGCGTTGTCTCTTTATGTTGTCTCTAGGTGCTGGTTATGTGTTGATTTGTTTTGTCTTGGTTTTATGGTTTAATATTTTGAAAAGCTGAAGCTGGTGTGTTTTATCTTAATATTGATTCAGGTGTGTTAGGTCACTTTGCTGTTTTCTTTGTGATGGTGGAATCACTGTGTGTAGTGTGGATATGTGTTTCTGTTTTTTGTACAGAGGGTTTAGAGTTTGAAGTGTGAGGTTTTATGGTAGTTGGTTGAATATGGTTTCTTCTATTGAATGAGTGAAGTTATTGGCCGAAAAGGTGGAAGCAGAAGGAAAGCTTAGTGTTGGTAGGGTCGGTTTCTAGGGCTTTGAGCTAGATATTATTGATGAGGTATTTATTTGCAAGACCGCAGCTCAACCTCAGGAAAAAATTCTTCTTGTTAGAGGGTCACAAATTTCCACTAATTTCAGGCAAACTCAAAGGCCCTGCCTCCACAGCCCCACAGTGCCAAAGCATGGCTCCAAGGCAAAATTCGGGGACTGGGCTCAGCTGTAGTTTCTTTGTTCTCTGTGCCTCTTCTGCCCATGGTGCTGACTCAATCCAGCCAGACCGCCAATTGTCAGCTCTGCAGTTTATCTGATATCCCCACCTGCAGCGCCAAAGATGAGCACAATTTCAGGTGTGTTGGATTCATGGGAGTACTTGAGCAGGCTCTTCCTTATGACATATTTATTAATAAGACCATGGCTCTATTACAGGAAAGATTCGTATTATTAGAGGGTCACAAATTTCTGCCAATTTCATGCATATTCAAAGCCCCCGCCTCCGCGGCCCCACAGCGCCAAAGCACGGCTCCAGGGCAAAATTTAAGTGAGTGTACTCAGCTGGGGTTTTTCTGTTCTCCGTGCCCCGTGTGCCCACGGTGGTAATGCAATCCCACCCATCCAGCAATGGTCGACACTGGAGTTTGTCTGTGGTACCGCCCACCTGCGGCACCAAAGATGTGTGCAATTTTAGCTGTAGTGGATTCAGGGGAGT
>NW_006927163.1:0-630 GCF_000298275.1 Orycteropus afer afer | reverse complement strand
ATAGACCCCAAAAGAAAATCACCAAGACACATCATCATCAAACTCATCAAAACCAAAGACAAAGACAAGATCCTGAAAGCAGCATGGGAATAACAAAAAGTTACCTACAAAGGACAACCAGTAAGAATAAGCTCTGATTTCTCAGCAGAAACTGTGCAAGTGAGAAGGCAATGGGATGGTATATATAAAACCCTGAAAGAGAAAAATTGTCAAATTTATATTAAATACTTGGCAAAATTGTCCCTCAAATATGACGGTGAAATTAGGAGATTTCCAGATAAGTAGAAACTAAGAGAATTTGTTAAAACCACACCAGCCCTACAAGGGATGCTCAAGGGAGTCCTTTAAACAGAGAACCAAAAATAGCAAATAACAACCGTCCATTAATACACAAGATGACATAACCAAGAAACCACAGCTATGGACATATCCAAAGTAAAATGAGCTTACAAGATTGTAAATGGAACCAGAGACATCAATTGGCGAGTGAGGACAACTGCAAACAAAAAGAGGGAAAAGACTGTGTAGTTACAAAACTTCTAAATGGTGAGGAAGTTAAGAAAGTTGAAAGATAAAATGGACTGTTCTAAACTTGGGGATAAAATGATAAATCATAGGGTAACCTCAAAG
>NW_006927162.1:6846-7300 GCF_000298275.1 Orycteropus afer afer | reverse complement strand
TTTTTTCTTACTGAAGAAGAAGAGCACAGTAGGAGGTCTCACACTCCCAGATGTCAAAACCTACTATACAGCCACAGTAGTCGAAACAGTCAGATATTGGCACAACGACAGACACATAGACAAGTGGAACAGAGTTGAGAACACAGAAATAGATCCACCCACTTATGGTCAGCTAAACTTTAGCAAAGAGCCAAAATCCATTAAATGGGGAGAGAGAACCTCTTTCATAAATGGTGCTGGCAAAACTTGATGTCCATTTGCACAAAAATGAAACAAGATCCATACCTCACACCATACACAAAAACTACCTCCAGATGGATGGATCAAAGACTTAAATGTGAAACCTAAAACTATAAAGTTCATCAAGGAAAAAAGAGGGGCAAACTTAGGGGCCCTAATTCAGGGCATAGACTACCAAGCATAACCCAAAATGCACAAATAGCAGAAGATAAAC
>NW_006927162.1:5031-6226 GCF_000298275.1 Orycteropus afer afer | reverse complement strand
TTAAAAAGAGAACCTGCCGATTAGGAAAAAATATTCGGCAATGACATATCTGGCCAACAACTTATCTCTAAAATTTCTAGAAAACTCCAACACCTCAACATCAAAAAGGAAAACAATCCAATTAAAAAATGGGCAGAAGATATGATGAACAAACACTTCACCAAAGAAAATATTCAGGCATCCAACACACAAGGGGAGAAATTTTCACAATCATTACCGATTACCAAATACCAAATTCACTGCCACTGAGTCGATTTTGACTATGGTGACCCCTCCTTGGGTTTCTGAAGTGGTATCTCTACAGAAGTAGATTGCCCCGTCTTCTATCCAAGGAGTGGCGGGTGGGTTTAAACCGCTAGACTTCTGGTTAGCAGTCAAACGCCTTAGGCACTAAGCCACTGTTGTTGTTGTTGTTGTTGTTATGTGCTGTCGAGGCAGCCCTGACTCATAGCGACCCCTCTAGAGCTCCTCATTCGCGGTTGCAGAGATGCAAGTCAAAGCAATGAGTCACAGCATTAATAGCAAAGTTCAACAAGACAGAGAATAACAAATGCTGGTGAGGATGTGGAGAGATTGAGACTCTCATACACTGCTGGTGGGACTGTAAAATGATACAACTACTGTGGAAATTGGTATGATGATTCCTTAAAAGTTGGAAATAGAAATACCGTTTACTCCAGCAATCCCATTATTAGGTGCATATCCTAAGGAAGTGAGATCCAGGACACGAATAGATATATGCACTCCCATGTCATAGCAGCACGAGTCGCAATAGCAAAGAGATGCAAACAACCTAAGTGCCCATCGATGGAGGAATGGATAACAAACTGTCGTACATACACACAATAGAATGCTATGCAACACTAAAGAAAAATGTAAAATCTGCAAAGCACCACGTAATGTGTATGACCTTGGAGGACGTTATGTTGAGTGAAACAAATCAATCACAGAAAAACAAATATTGTTTTAGTCTGCTGTTGTAAAAAGTCAAGGAAAGGTTTATACATGGAAGGTAACTTTCTTTGTTGGTTACCAGGGATGGGAGGGGTGGGAACATTCCTAGATAGATTGAAAACAATTTTGTTGTTATGTGCCGTCGAGTCGGCCCCGACTCATAGCGACCCTTTGGGTTTCCGAGGCAGTATGACTACGGAAGTAGGATTGCCCAACCTTCCTTCTGAGGAGTGGCTGGTGG
>NW_006927162.1:1880-3333 GCF_000298275.1 Orycteropus afer afer | reverse complement strand
CAGGGACAACTGTCCTCTGGGAGTCAGAAGGGAGGTCAGAGATTGGTAAGGCAACAATGGGAACAGTCATCTCCCAGTGACAGGGCCCCTACTCTGTGTCAGGCCCTGTGACAAACTCTTCACAGGTTCACTGGCCTCCTTTTCCACAGCAGCGCAAGAGATGGCTATCACTAGACCCACTTCGCAAATGAGGAGAGTGAGAGGTTAAGCAAGTGTCCCAAAGGTGGCAGAGCAAAGGACAAGGAAGAGAGCCTCAAACTCCACACCCTGTGTCCCTAAGAGTTGGGCTGTGTGGGGCAGACAGCTATGGCCATAGGTCAGACCAGGGGGGATTGGGGGCAGGGTGGGAGCTGCAGAGCACAGAGGGAATGGGCAGAGAAGGAATGAGGGAAGCCTCGAGAGGTCTGAGAGGGAACAGGAGGGGACCTTTAGTTGCTCTAGCCTCACCCTATTCTGCACAAAGAGGGGTACAACAGTATGGTTGATAATAGACACCTGCAGGAAAGAGATGCAGGATAAGCATTAGGAACTCTAATCCCAAAGAAAATAGCCCAACCTCTGTTCTGTTTTCCTGCCCTGTAGACGAGGTACAATTCATGCCCTTAACCTTTTGGTTCTCTTCATCAGGAATCTTGTAGTTGATAGCCTTCAGTGAAGATGCAGTGCTAGAATCCTGGCCAAAGAACTGTGTATGCTACAGGGAGCAGAGGCAACAGTGATAGTGTTGGAAGGTAAAGACCCCTGGTGAACCAGATCACCTCCCCCGCTTGTGCCCAGTCAACTTGCTTCGATGTCCTCTCTTACATCAACCAGAGTGAAGGGGACACTGCAATAGCTCTGGATGCAATTTAGTAGCCATGTCTTGTCATGTGTTCTCCCGTAAGGAACCTGAGAGTAAACTATTGGTGTTGTTGTTGTTATGTGCTGTCGAGTCAGCTCTGACTCGTAGCGACCCCTCCGTGGGTTTCCGAGGCAGCATCACTACAGAAGTAGGATTGCCCAACCTTCCTTCCGAGGAGAGGAGAATGACTACGTGGAATTAAGACTGGAGAATAGACCCAGAGGAGTGTTCTATTCTAACCTTCTGTTGAGCTTTGAAAGACTTCTAAGGAAAGGACCATTGACATTTCTTATGTTTCTTACCATTCAACAAGGTCTCTTCCAAATAATCACCTTTAGATGTTGGACATCATCTTCCTTTTTCAGATTCCAGGAGATTCTACCTAATCCATACCCTGCCTGCTCCTCCGGCAAAGACCCCCAGGGACTCGGCCCCACATTCCCCTGTCCCCCCAACTAGCTCACGCACTTTGAGCCAAACAAAGTCGTGCTGTGGGGAGTGACTCCATCTCCTAGGAAGTACTTCCCACCTTTGCCTTTAAACAACTTTGCTGGCATTCCTGTCAGCATTTTCCCTTTTTGTCCTTTCTCTGAAGCTTTAGGTGATCAGGCA
>NW_006927162.1:0-715 GCF_000298275.1 Orycteropus afer afer | reverse complement strand
CATTTGTTGAGTTTTTTTTTTTTTTTTTTTGATGGCCCAGGAGATGGTCTATCTTGATGAATTTCACATGGGCACTTTAAGAGGGAAAAAAAAATCTGCCTCTGCTGCTGCTGGGTGGAGTGTTCTATTTGTTTTATTTATATTCTGTTCTTTATTGTGGTATTCAGATCTTCTACATCTCTGCTGAAATTCCGTCTAGTAACTCTGTCCTTTGCTGAAGGGGAGGTACATTGGGCTCTTTGCCTTTCAGCTCCATCACTTTTTGCTTCGTGTACTTTTGAGGCCCTGTTTAAGATCCTTATGTATTCCCGGTGGATTGATTCTAATGGGTATAGATAGAGAGGGATCAGAGATCCTCTAACTGACACCTCCCCCAATCAAGTTGGCTATCAGCATAACACCAGAGAGCTGTTTCCAAGGGCACCATGTCCACAGGTGCGGGCAATGAAACTGAGGAGACCTGGGTCCCAGACAGGAGAGAAGTCAGATCCTGTCTCCTCTAACTGAAAATCCAGGGAACTCTGAGGGCCTGCCGTGGAACAAGCTCTGTGCCTACTGCATGACGCTCTGTTCCTTCATGTGTTTCTCACAGCAGGGCTGTGATTTGCAGAATCACCAGCTCCATGACCTTCTTCAGGTTGTTGAGGCTTAGTGAGTTGCAAGAAAAGAAATTAGAATTTGGGTGGGGCACTGGCAGGAGAGTAGAATAATTTTG
>NW_006927161.1:2104-7389 GCF_000298275.1 Orycteropus afer afer | reverse complement strand
AAAAAAAAAAAAAAAAAGAAAGAAGAGCTCCATGTTTTTGCCAGGCAAGTAGAGAATACCGTTTGTTTTGTTGAAGGTAATCGTGTTCACACAACATTGCTTGAGCTTTAAACATGCATTTTCTCCCAACTATAACACATATTCAAGAGAGTAAAATATGAAGCAGCTCCTTCCCTCAAAGAGTTTTCTATCTGGTTGAGGAGACTTATGAGTAAAGAAATAACTTTAACATTCTTTTGTTTCTATGAGTAACAAAAAAAATAGTACAAAGAGAGAATGATAAAACTTAAGAAAGACTAGTTCAGGAAAGTATCATAAAACACATGATAACACATGAACCAGTTATTGAGATTTGTTTAAAGATTTCATTTTGTTTGAATTTCTTTTAGAAGGATCAGCACTAGTCTGACCCAATGAGGCAGAGGTTAATGATGTCCCAAATATTCAGCTTTTCCAAACTGCTATACCACTCCATTGTCTCTGACATCAACTACATCCCTTCCCTCAGCACTCTCCCTCCCATCTTAGGGTTCCATATTTCACTGTAACATCTCACCAAATTCACAAACCGCAAAGGAAATGGCTCATCCGATTGTAAAGGCTGGCAAGTCCCAAATCTGTGGATCAGGTTTTGCTCTGGAGAATTCTCACTCATGTGGTTCCAGGGGCTGACACACCCAAATTGGCAAGTCAGAGGATTGGAGAACCAGGCTTGAGATGATGAACAAGAAGCAGGAGTGAACTTTTCCAAAGCATTCATATATATGCCCTCAAACTAAGGGTGATGATTTGAGTCACACCCTCTAGCAAGGTGGGACTCAAGATGCATCCTACCATAATCCAGCCTCATTAACATAATGGACAACTTGCTCCAAAATGGGGCCATAACCGTAGGCATAGACAGTAGGATTTACAATATATCACCAAATGGAGAACTATGGTAGAAGGGCCATATTAAGTAATTCATTGCACTGAGTTATTATTGCTTCCTTTTTATCAAAGTGCAACTTTAATCATTGAAAATTTAGAAAGCATAGAATAAAATGAAATCTGTAATATAATACCAACACCTAGAGTTTACACAAGAGCTCTGGTGGAGTAGCGCCTAAGGCATTTGACCACTAACCTTCTGGCTGGCAATTCGAACTCACCAGCCAGTCCTCGGAAGGAATGTTGGGCAATCTACTACCATAGTGATACCGCCTTGGAAACCCAAGGAGGGGTCTCTATGAGTCAGATCCGACTCCACGTCAGTGTGTTTTCATTTAGAGTTTACACATTTTTTTCCGTTATTTCTCTATGTACTTTTTCATTATGTCTTTGGATTAATATGATATCATACCACCATGATTTTTTGTCAGCACCTGCCATAAGTCTTTTAAATATTTTAGTGACTTTGAAGTATTTTATTGTTTAGTTTTTCTTTATTTATTTGTATTTCATTTTACTTGGATCCACAATCAACACCCACGGAAGTAGCAGTCAAGAAATCAGACTTCATATTTCAGGGCCAGGCTGTGTTACATTCTGTTGTACATAGGGTCGCTATGAGTCAGGGCCAACTTTACAGCACCTAACAACAACAACAACATGTATTTATTATTTAATTTATTGTGATTTGGGTAAAAGTTTACAGAACAAATTCATTTTCCAATCAGCAGTTCATACAGATTTTGCTTTGTGACATTGATTGCAATCCCCACAATGTGACAGCTCTCTTCCCACTTCCTCTCTGTGGTTACTTTTTCCCTGTGTCCTTCTTTCCTATGCATTCCTGCCCTCTGAGCTTTCTTGCAATGCAAATGCTGCCCTTCTGATCTCTCATGGTTGATTGTTCTAAGGAGTGTAATACCTGGTATAACTGTTCACTTTATAGGACTGTTTATTGTGTAGGTGGAAGTTAAGCCACAGGGGTGAGTTCAATTCCAGGCCCAAAGGGTGACTAAAGGCCATAGTCTCAGAGGTTTCACCAGTCTCCATCAGACCAGTCAACCTAATCTTTTTTATGATCTCGAATTTTGTTCCACATTTTCTCCCACTTAAAACATGATCTCGAATTTTGTTTCCTTTCTGTAATAGCCAGGCACCATCTAACTCTTCTGGTCTCAGCATCTTGTAGGCTGAAGTTCCCATGGTCCACTAGTCCCTTGGACTAATTGTTTCCATGTATCTTTGATTTTTTTTCCCTCTTCTTTGCTCTAGATGAGGAGAGATCAATTGTTGCATCTTAAATGGCCACTTGCAAACTTTTAAAACCCCAGTCACTGCTCACCAAAGTAGCATGTAGGACACTGTTTTTGTGTACTGTGTTTTACCAATTGAGCTTCATATCCTCCATGACCATGGTCCAGAGCCTGCAGGCCCAGTGCCTCCCTCCCTCATGGTATTTTGCTATGGCTAAGAAGTTAACCATAACTTTGTCTCCAGTTAGCTCTATTACATATATGGACTGAAGTATTTTAGTAAGCTTTGGATGCTTTTACAAACATGATTTATGGAAGCATCACATTTAATTATGTTCCATCATACAAGACTGCAGTGCAATGAATTACTTAATATGGCTCCTTCTAACCATAGTCTTTGTTGCTCCCACCAGGTGACTGGGTGGGCCTATGAAAATGTGAGGTGCCTATGGGCCACTAAGGGTATTGAATAGCTTGTTCATAATCTGAATAAGGTGCATGGTACCCTTGTGGAGGTGGAACCATGCAAATAAAATGTATAGAACCCTAATGTGGGGATTGGTCATTTCTGCCATCTTGCAAGTCTTAAAATGAGTCATCCCAGAGGTGGAAAGGGAAGAACTCACTGCCATCAAAAAAGGAGAACCAGGAGTGGAGTGCATCCTTTGGACCGAAGGTACCTGTGCTGAAATTTGTCAACCCAGGAGAAAGAGAGAGAAAATGTCCTGATTGAAAAACTGTATCCTGACTTGGTTGTGATCCTGAATTGTAACATGTTACGTCCCTGATAAACCTCATAATCATGAGTATTGTCTGCAAGTTCAGTGGACATTGCAACTTGAACTCAGCAGAGAAGTAAAAAGCGCCCTGGGAGGGACAGTTGGTGCCAGAATTAGTACAAAGTTTGGAGGCTGGCAACATGTCTGACCTCTGCCTCATAGGAAACAGCCTTGGGCTATTGATGTTGATCTTGATCTTCCCCCCACCTTGTGAAATTAGAAGAGGTCAGACAATGGCCCCATGTTCTTTTTACAAAGATTATCTTCAAAAGGTGTTTTCCTCCCTAGTTCTTAGTATTATAAAATAGTTATTTCAAAACATTTCTAATAAAGAGTAGTGTTATGAAATCTTTCTCATCATTTGTAATAAGACTTGCAAAGAAATGGCAGCTGATTTTTTTAAATCTATGAATAGCATTTTTATTAGAAACATAGTATTCAACACATGCCTGTTAACAAAATAGAGGTACTAGGCCCTCAGAAGGAAATGCATGAAGGCACACAATGTGGACACATAATAGTGGGTTTAGTATTCCCAAGCACATTATCTTACTAATCTATAAGGTAAATCAGATGAGGAAGGGTAGAGGAGGAAGCTGAAGTAGTGGATAGAAATCAGATCAGGAATATGTTTTCATGCCATGATCACTAACTTATCTTTATACTGAAGGCAATGGATGTTCAATTTACATTTGTTCAGTGTAATTGATTTACTCACTTAGAAACAATGTTTCCTTAAGTCAGTAATTCTAATAACGGGATATCAAGCAAAGCCCAGCTATAAAAATTCTTCCTTCAGGAAGTATAGCTTATCTTCCTGGCTGATACTAAAGAAAACCTTCTAATCTAGCACATCAAGACTTCTAATTGCTTAATAAATTCCCCAAAATTATAGTCTTCTATTTTTAATGATACATATGCATCAAATGTTACTTTATTTTAAAACTAACATTTTGATTAGAGCCAAAAGCTTTTCTTTGACTAGGAGTCCAGTGATCAGATTTCCACTTTCCTGTCCTTTTGCATAAACTACACCAATCCATAATATATGGTGCACATTTTTTATTTCTGCAAAGAAAGTTTGTTTAAGATGTGCAAAGCAATCAGAACTCAGATTCCATCCTTGAATTTTTTAAATAAATTTTATATGCATTTATATTTTCGTTAATTTTTCCTACTCAAAATTTCTAATAAAATAACTAAGTGTACCTAATAGCAATTTTTTCTTAGCAACTCATACACAATTTCTTTTTTAAAAAAAAGTATTCAACAGATTTCACTGTAAAACAATTTATTCTACAATCACATATATTAGTTTACTTAATATGCAATTGCTTTGAATAGTCATAATAATTAGTTGTTATTCCTCAAAATTGGACCAATAAGCAGTATTATGATAAATGGAAAAAAGATTTAGTTGTCAGGAATTTCATTTTACTTGGATCCACAATCAACACCCCTGGAAGCAGCAGTCAAGAAATCAGACTTCATACTGCACTGGGCAAATGTGCTGCAAAAGACCTCTTTAAAGTATTAAGAAGTAAATATGTTGCTTTGAAGACTAAGGTGCATCCAACCCAAGCAATTGTATTTTCAGTCACTTCATATGCATGTGAAAGTTGGACAATGATTAAGGAAAACAGTGTAGTGCTTAAGGCACTTGACTGCTAACCAGAAGACTGCTATTTCAAACCCACCAGCCACTCCTCATAAGGAAGGTTGGGCAACCCACTTCCATAGTGATACCATCTCGAACACCCAAGGAGGAGTTGCTATGAGTCGGGTTTGACCCAATGGCACATAACAACAACAACAAAGATGAAGAATTGATGGCTTTGAATTATGGTATTGCTGAAGAATACTAAAAATACCACAGACTTCCAGAAGAATTAACCAATCTATCCTGGAAGAAGTGCAGACAGAATTGTCCTTAAAAGCAACAATGGCCAGCCTTCGTCTCACTTACTTTGGTCATGTTGTCAGAAGGGACCATTCCCTGGAGAAGGATATCATGTTTAGTAAAGTGGAGGGTCAAAGAAAAAAGGGGAAGACCATCAACAAAATGGGTTGACATAACAGCTTCAACAATGGGTTCAAGTATAGCAAGGACTCTAAGGATGGCTCACGACCAGGTAGTGTTTCATTCTGTTGTACATAGGTGCACTATGAGTCAGAGCTGACTTTACAGCACCTAATATGAACAACAATAATTAACGAAACCAGGGGATTTCTGGTAAGATGGCGGAATAGGGAGAAAGACTGCACAGACCCTCTTCAACAAAGAAAAGGGAAACCAATTAACACAGACACAGAAGATAATCCT
>NW_006927161.1:0-639 GCF_000298275.1 Orycteropus afer afer | reverse complement strand
AAAATAAATGAAAAATTAGAAGTGATTCTAAATCTACAGATAGAAATCCAGAAGATTAATACTAAATTGTCAGAAATAGATAACACATTGCAAGGACAAAGGAGCAGAATTGATACAATGTAAGACAGAATTAAGGAGATTGAAGACAAATACTTGAATACTTCTTTGGAAAGGGATCAATCAGAAAAAAAGAAATAAAAAAAATAAAGAAAGCCTATGGTTCATGTGGGACACCATCAAAAGGAATAACCTACATGTCACTGGAATTCCAGAACAGGAAGAGAAAAACAAAATCACTGAGAACATTGTCCAAGATTTGTTGGAGGAGAACTTCCCTGATGTGATGAAAGAAGAGAATATATCTATTCAAGAAGTCCAAAGAACACCAAACAGGATAGACCCTAAAAGAAAATCATCAAGACATATCATCCTCAAACTCACAAAAACCAAAGACAAAGACAGAATCCTGAAAGCCGCATGGGAAAAACAAAAAGTTACTTACAAAAGACAACCAGTAAGAATAAGCTCTGATTTCTCAGCAGAAACCATGCAAATGAGAAGGCAAAGGGATGGGATATATAAAACCCTGAAAGAGAAAAATTTTCAACCAAGAATTATATACCCAGCAAAATTATGATG
>NW_006927160.1:6610-7153 GCF_000298275.1 Orycteropus afer afer | reverse complement strand
TGTAGGAGAGCACGGGGTCTTTTGCCCAAACCACTGCATCTGTGTAAGCAGAGACCCTAGCCGAGCTAGCCAATAAATTTTCCTTTTGCTTTTGCATTATCGTGTCAGTGGTAGCTTCCTCGCGCCAACACTCCTTTCAAGACCTGAGTCCAACATTTGGTGCATTGGCCGGGAAAGGAAAGTTCGAACGAGTGAAGTTGCCTGCGATAGAGGAAAGTTCAGGAGCCAGCAGAGCCAGGATATGTCCTTTGCGTAAGGATACCGGTCCATCAGGAAAGGTTGGAGGAAAGTTCAGGAGCCGGCAGGACCAGGATATGTCCTTTGCGTAAGAATACCGGTCCATCAGGAAAGGTTGGAAAACTGGCGGACGCGCCGGATTGGGAAACTGGCGGATGCACCGGAGGAGTTGGGGAAGGAGACCTTCCCCAACTAACAGGCAGGCTGTGGTCACTTTTTGGTAAGAGTAGCCCCCTTCAGGGGAGGGGCAGAGGCACCTCCAATCTGTGGTACTGGAACGAGATCTCTTCTGGGTGTTGGATATTT
>NW_006927160.1:3015-3563 GCF_000298275.1 Orycteropus afer afer | reverse complement strand
TATCAGAGCCTATTACTTGACACTCCAAGGGTACAATTCTTAGCCCCAACAGTTTTAAACCCTGCCACCCTGCTATCTAACCCTGACCTAGATAAACCTCTGCACAACTGCTCAGAAATACTCGCAGAGGTAAATACGGTCAGAAAGGACTTGCAAGACTGCCCGTTGGAAAACAGTGACCTCATCTGGTTCACGGATGGAAGCAGTTTCGTACAGGATGGACTAAGGTATGCGGGGGCCGTGGTGATAGACAACCGGGAAGAAATTATTTGGGCTGATGCTTTACCGCCAGGAACTTCCGCTCAGAAACCTGAACTTATTGCCTTGGTGGAAGCATTGGAAAGGGCGGAGGGGAAGAGGCTAACGGTGTATACTGACAGCCGCTACGCGTATGCAGCTCTTCATATACATGGAGCCATCTACCAGGAGCATGGGTTCAGAACCACAGAAGGAAGAGAAATAAAGAGCCAGACAGAAATCCTCCGCTTACTGTCAGCTGTGACCCGGCCACGAATGGTAGCGGTGGTTCACATCCCGGGACATCAGAA
>NW_006927160.1:1365-2906 GCF_000298275.1 Orycteropus afer afer | reverse complement strand
AATGGATGGTATATGGACTTAGAGAAAAAACTGATTCTCCCAGAAGAATTGGAGTGGCATCTTCTCACACACCTCCACCAAATGACTCACTTAGGGGAATGGAAAATGTTGGAGTTACTGGACAAAGGGCAGGTCCGTATACACCATCAGAAGCAAGCGGCTCAGAGTGTGGTAGACCAGTGCCGAGCCTGTCAGGTCATGAAAATAGGGAAGAGGAAGAACACACACGCAGGTACAAGGGTAAGGGGGAGGGAGCCAGGCCGTCATTGGGAAATAGATTTCACTGAAGTTAAACCACGTAAATATGGATATAAATATCTCCTAGTGTTAGTGGCTACTTTCTCGGGATGGGTGGAAGCATAGTCTACTAAAGGGGAAACAGCAGTAATAGTAGCCAAGAAAATTTTAGAAGAGACGGTACCCAGATATGGAATGCCTAGAACGTCAGGATCAGACAATGGACCAGCTTTTGTAAGTAAAGTTATCCAGGGCTTAGCCTCAACTCTGGGAGTAAATTGGAAACTACATTGTGAATATAACCCTCAGAGTTCGGGGCAGGTAGAAAGCATGAACAGAACCCTAAAGGAGACCCTATCTAAATTGGCAATAGAAAGTGGCAGAGACTGGGTGACCCTCCTTCCCTTTGTGCTAGACCGGGCTAGGAATACCCCGTCCACGCTGAATCTGACCCCATTTGAAATAATGTATGGGATGCCACCCCCTATTATTTCCAATCTGGAAAAATGTCCCAATGACTTGTCAAAAGATTTAATCTTGGGGATGAAAACTCTCCAAATAATTCAGAAGGAATTATGGCCCAAACTCCGAGCCATATATGAAGGTCCTCTCAGTGAACAGGGAATTGACCATGGAATTGAACCAGGAGACTGGATGTGGGTAAAGAGGCACCAGCAAAAAACACTGGGGTCTAGATGGAAGGGACCTTATGTTGTTGTTCTTATAACCCCTACCGCCCTAAAGGTAGATGGCATCAGTGCCTGGATACATCACTCTCACGTCAGGAAAGCTAACTCGCCGGAACAGCAATCAGCACGAACGCACTGGAGGGTGCATTCAGATCCTGAGAACCCGATGAAAATCAGATTAACTCAACACGATGGGAACTAAGACCTTTATCTTCACTTTAAGCCTCCACCGCCTCGTGACCAGCACAACTGTTCATCAACCTTCCAAGGTTACTTGGCGAATTCACAATGGACTAACCCAGGAAACCTTAAACTCTACCACCTATACCACCCCCCTTAACGTATGGTGGCCTGATTTCTTTTTCTCTCTCGCAACACTTACTGATTGTTCCTGGGATGAAGGTTTTATCCATAAAATGGGGTTTTTTGCATGCCCTGGGTACAAAAGAAATGTTTGGCAATGCGGGGGGCCCCTTTGGTATTACTGCAAAAGTTGGAGTTGCGTGACTTCTAATGATGGGGAATGGAAGTGGCATGTAGAAGCCCAGACTATGTAACATTCTCTTTTGCCAAGCCCAGACATACCTCTATGTTAGGAAAATGTAAGGAATGTGA
>NW_006927160.1:0-527 GCF_000298275.1 Orycteropus afer afer | reverse complement strand
AAGAGAACCACTCACTGCAGCCTTTACTTTAGCCACTCTATTTAGCTTAGCAGGGACCAGTATAGGAATAACTTCATTAACTTTGCAGAATCAAGTCATGATTTACCTGAGAGCAGCTATAGACGAGGACCTTGAAAGAATAGAAGCTTCTATCTCCCATTTAGAGAAATCTTTAACCTCGCTATCAGAAGTAACGTTGCAGAACCGGCAGGGGTTAGATCTTTTGTTTCTCCAACAAGGGGGATTGTGTGCAGCTCTAGGGGAAGAGTGTGGTTTTTATGCCGATCATACAGGAGTATTTCGGGAATCTATGGCCAGGGTACGAGAAGGACTTGCCATAAGGAAAAAGGAGCGTGAAAATCAGGAAGGATTGTTCGAATCTTGGTTTAATAACTCCCCGTGGTTGACTACCTTGATATCTACTCTCTTAGGACCCTGCACTGAACATTTTCCTTTGTTACCCTACTGAGTGGGACCGGGTCTCCGGGAGCACGGTAAGCACGGGCAGGCTTGTGCTTCCTCACTGA
>NW_006927159.1:6854-7577 GCF_000298275.1 Orycteropus afer afer | reverse complement strand
TTGTTCTTGTATTGTCTTTTGAAATTGTTCTAGGGTTTTCTCTCTGTTTTCCTTGATCTGTCTCTCACTTTGTTGAAGACACCTAAATATAATTCTTTTGAATTCCCTATCAGGGAGTTCCAATGCTGCATCTTCCTCAGGGATGTGTTTGGGTCTGTATCCTCGTCCTTTGTTTCTCCTGCTTTATCTTGCTTCTTTGTTTGGACTGTGATGCTCTGTTGTCTCCAAGGCATTGTGACATTTTTGTGTTGACATTTAATTGGTGATTATATGTTGGAGTGACTTGCCCATGATTTTTGTTTTCTTTGTATGTTATCTACACAAGCAGGGTACTGTGCTCCTCTATTCACTAGTTGACAGCACTTACACACTCACCACTTATCTCCTTTCCTGTTGTCAGCCTCTCATATGTCCCTGCTGACCTGGGAAAACAGAGCCTATTCTTAGGTTCCTGGAATCCAAATGAGAATGCTATCACTTTAAAATCCAAAATGGTTGCCATTTGTAAGATTCAAAATGGCTGCACCCTTGGTCAATTTAAATATCCAAAATGGCCACCGCTTGTAAACATTCAAAATGGCTGTGGCCTCAGACACTTTAAATATCCAAAATGGCCACCTCATGTAAACAATCAAAATGGCTTCACCCTCCAGACAGCGGAAAGTTAACAGCTCAGGTTGTCTCCCTCCTTGCTGTTTCCCTTCCTAGTCATAGGCCACCAGT
>NW_006927159.1:4743-5979 GCF_000298275.1 Orycteropus afer afer | reverse complement strand
AGGTTTAATAACTTATATTTAACTAGTTTCATGATTTAATACCCATATACTTATGCTATGACTTCTCTGTTCTTAGGAGCTCTGGTACATAGTGCCTAAGGCACTTGACTGCTAACCAAAAGGCTGGAGGTTTAAACACACCAGCCACTTCTCAGAAGGAAGGTTGGGCAATCTACTTCCATAGTGATACCACCTTGGAAACCCAAGGAAGGGTCACTATGAATCAGGTCTGACTTGACAGCACATAACAATAACAACAACAACAACATGACTTCTCTATTCTTAAGTTATTTGTTTTACTTCATCTATAAGGAGCTCTGGTGACACAGTGGTTAAGGCATTCAACTGCTAACCAAAAGGTCAGTGGTTCAAACCCACTAGCTGCTCCACCAGAGAAAAATGTGACAGCCTGCTTCATAAAGATTTACAGCCTTGGAAACTATGGGGCAGTTCTATTCTGTCACATGTGATCACTATGAGTTGGAATTGAGTTGATGGTAGTAGGTTTCAGTAGCAGTTGACTGGTGTTCTTCAAGTAATTTCCCAGACGGAGTATGTAGGTAGTTGACTTTCTGAGGCCTCGAATGTCTGATAATTCTTTGTGGACATGAGCTCGGCTGAGTGTAGAATCAGTGGTTCATCAGCATGTGCCCTCCTGGGTTTGAGGCATAGACTCATGAACAGATCCAAGGCTCCATCAGGAAGCTGAGAAACTTGGAGTGGATGCAAGATGACTCCTGAATGTAGGATGGGACCTTGAGGCAGTAAAATCACTCTGAAGGGAAGAATGAGGCCCTAGACATTTTAGAGGAAGGCTGGAAGATATGTACATACCATGGTAGTTGTTAATGGGTTACAGAAGATTCTACCCAGTTGATGAGGCACCTTGGTTTTCTCTGGGAATAAGTCTCTAGTCTGTGGAAGTTACCAGCACGTGATTGAATTTTACTCACAATGTTATAAAACCTCTCTGGAGATTGCTGGAGGAAAGTGAAAATTGTCATTATAGAATGACAAATGAACCAGAATAACCAGGGTTGGATGACCTCCACCAGTAGCCGGGGCTGCTTCCCATGAAAACAAAGCCCCCCTCCTTAAAGGGACAGATGTGCCAAGTGTCCTGATTACCCCATAGGCCTCTGACCCAGAAGCCCATCTACTCTGGGGAAGAGGGGCCTTTTCAAAGAAACCCACTTGAGTTGGACTCTTTGGCTCTGTGGAATATTCACAGTGGTG
>NW_006927159.1:1540-2593 GCF_000298275.1 Orycteropus afer afer | reverse complement strand
CTATACCCATGTTTGCTTTCATTAACAACTCAGTATTGTATTTACAAAGGGGTTCATATTTGTTGTTTGTACTGCCCATGTAACTCTCTCTGTCTCTCATAGAAGGTTTTGAAATAATTTAATGATACAGAAAGTGAATCATATATATGTGACCATATGACCCACTCTAAGCAAGGAGCTCTGGTGGCATAGTACCTAAGGCATTTGACTGCTAACTAGAAGGCTGGCGGTTCAAACACACCAGCCACTCCTCGGAAGGAAAACTGGGCAATCTATTTCCATAGAGATACCACCTCAGAAACCCAAGGAAGGGTCTCTATGAGTTGGAATTGACTCAATGGCAGTGGAGAAGGAGAATTTGAAGCTGAAGAAATTAAAATAAGCCCACAGAGCCAAAATATGACCTTGAGTATATCCCACCTAAATTTACAGAGCATCTGAAGAACAGATTTGATGCAATGAACACCAGTGACTGAAGACCAGATGAGTTGTGGGATGACATCATGGACATCAAACATGAAGAAAGCAAAGTCATTAAAAAGATAGGAAAGAAAAAAAAAAAAAAAGGATGTCAGAAAAGACTCTGAAATGTGCTAATAGACAATGAGTAGCTAAAGCAAATGGAAGAAATGGTGAAGTAAAAAACAGAACAGAAGATTTCAAAGGGCAGCTCAAGAAGACAAAGTAAAGTATTATAATGAAAGGTGAAAAGATCTGGAGTTAGAAAACCAAAAGAGAAGAACACACTTGGTATTTCTCAAGCTTAAAGAACTGAAGGAAAAAGTCAAGCCTCAAGTTGCAATACTGAAGGATAGTACAGGCAAAATATTGAACTATGCAGGAAGCATCAAAAGAAGATGGAAAGAATACACAGAGTCACTATACCAAAAAGAATTGGTTGACATTCAGTAATTTCAGGAGGGACCATATGATGGTGCAATTCAAAAATGGTTGCAAAGGAGTTCTGGCAAGATGGTGGACTAGGCAGAAAGACTGCACAGACCCTCTTCAACAAAGAAAAGGGAAAACAATTAACACAGACACAGAAGATAA
>NW_006927159.1:0-520 GCF_000298275.1 Orycteropus afer afer | reverse complement strand
GGAATAACTTACGTGTCATTGGAATTCCAGAACAGGAAGAGAAAAACAAAACCACTGAGAAAATTGTCCAAGATTTGCTGGAGGAGAACTTCAACGACATGGTTATGGTCATGGGCTCAACTATAGCAAGGATCGTGGAACTGGCACAGGACCAGGCAGAGTTTTGTTCTGCTGTGCATAGGGTCACTACGAGTCAGAGACGAGTTGACAGCACCTAACAACAATAACAACAATGATATGATCAAGAACTAATGCTACTGAAGGGAGAAGTCCAAGCTTTACTGAAGGCATTGGTGTAAAATAAAGCTTCAGAACTTGACAAAATACCAACTGAGATGTTTCAACAAACAGATGCAACATTGAAAGTGATCATTCATCTATTCCAAGAAATTGGAAAGACAGCTACATGCCCAGCTGACTGAGTGAGATCCATATTTGTGCCCATTCCAAAAAAAGGTCATCCAACAGAATGCAGAAATTATAGAATAATATTAGTATTATACAAAAGTAAATTTTTTGC
>NW_006927158.1:5384-6129 GCF_000298275.1 Orycteropus afer afer | reverse complement strand
CAGGGACTGGTCTCTTCTTTTATTTATTTATGTATTTATTTCAAGAGCTTGTTTTACATTCAACGTTTCGTGTACATTTAGTTTCACTCCCCAATCACCATGTCCAACCCCAACCCAGTCTCCTCCCCTCCCCACCCTGCAACCCTCCCCTTGTGCCCCCATACACATGTACTCCTGTTTGTCCTGCACTTCCTCAATTTGAATGTTGGTCCTTTGGTGCCTCATGGTCCATTGCCCTGAAGTATGTATCCCTATAGAGTCTGTGGGTATGTCATCCTGTGTTGAGTGGTCTGTGTGTGCATCTTGTTAACTAATGGGCTGAGAGCAGGCCCTGGTGGTGCTGTTTATTCCAGGTGCAGAATGTATTTCAGGGCGATAGTATCGGGGGTCTCATCAGATTTCATCTGACCAGTCATTCTGGACATTATTGTTTTTGGATTTTGTTCCACATTTTCCCTCCCACTCTATCCAGGATCTCCAGACTTAATCCTTTCCTGAGTGGTTGGCATTGGTAGCAGGGCACTTCTAATTCTTCTGGTCTCGAGGGCCATTGTGTCCTACGGCTGATTGCTTCCAAATGCCCTTGTTTTTTTGCACTCTTCTTTGCTTCCAATGCTAGGAGACCATTAGCTGCATCTTAGACGGCTGCTTGAAAGCTTCACCCCAGTTGCTACTCACCAATGTAGGATGTAGGACAAGGCTTTTATGTATTTTGTTGTGCCAACTGAGTCTGGTGCCTCTCAGT
>NW_006927158.1:2870-3459 GCF_000298275.1 Orycteropus afer afer | reverse complement strand
TTTTGTTAAAGATTTTTGCATCTATGTTCATGAGGGATATTGGTCTGTAGTTTTCCTTTCTAGTGGTGTCTTTCCCTGGTTTTGGTATTAGTGTTTGCTTGCTTCATAAAATGAGTTTGGGAGTATTCCAACTTTTTCTGTGTTCTGGAATAGCTTGAGTAGCATAGGTGTCAACTCTTCTCTGAATATTTGATAAAATTCTCCAGTGAAACCATCAGGGTCAGGACTTTTCGTTGTTGGAAGTTTGTTTATTATCTGTTCACTTTTTTCTTTTGTTATAGGTCTGTTCAAGTTTTCTCTCTCTGAGTGGGATAGTATAGGTAGGTCTTGTGATTCTAGAAACTTGTCCATCTCTTCTAGGTTCTCAAATCTGTTGGAGTACAATTTTTTCATAACATTCTGTCAGTATCTTTTTTATTTCAGTTGGTTCTGTTGTGATGACACCCTTTTCATTTACAATTCTTGTGATTTGGATCTTCTGTTTCTTTTCCTTTTTTAGATCTTCCAATGGTTTGTTGATTTTATTAATCTTTTTGAAGAACGAGCTTTTTGTTTTGTTGATTTTCTCTGTGGTTTTTTTGTTCTGTTT
>NW_006927158.1:0-478 GCF_000298275.1 Orycteropus afer afer | reverse complement strand
GTAAGTGAAGTTGCAGGAGGTGTGGGTGTAGTTGTGTCTTATGAGGACTGTTGTCTCCTACTCAATCAGACACAAATTACAATCGAATAACCTTCAAAAAACTTGTCAGTCTTGCAGGTCACGAGTGTCTTTGCGGTTGCTGGAAAGCCGAACGTGTTCTTAAGCCCCAGGAATCTGCAAGAGTGCTGTCTTTTTAAATATCCAACATAGTCAAGCTGCTTTTTAAACCTTCAAAATGGCGGCATCCTCTAGACCGGCAAAAGTCCACAGCTCAGCCCACCTTTCTCTTCACCTTCTCTGTTTGTTCCCCAACCACCGTGCACAGTCCTTCATGCAGTCCCTGGCTAGCAGGGTGATTTTTAGGTTAATTCTTAAGTCCTACCACCACTCGGGAAACTCCAAGCTGCCTGTGCCATAAGGATCACTCACATCCGCTGCCAGACCGCAGCTCCGTATGTCTCCTTTTTTGGTATTTTTA
>NW_006927157.1:6222-7453 GCF_000298275.1 Orycteropus afer afer | reverse complement strand
AAAACCAGTCCATTTCAGCTCACTAATGCCAAGGATATCAATCTTTATGTGTTCCATTTCATTTTTGACAACTTCCAATTTTCCCAGATTCATACTTTGTACATTCCAGGTTCCGATGATTAATGGATGTCTGCAGCTCTTTCTCTTCAATTTGTGTGGTGCCACATCAGCAAATGGAGGTCTTGAATGCATTATGTTTTCCATATGAGTAAGGCTGGGTTTACTCAGATGATGCAGCTCTGTCCCAGTCCTATTTTGGGAGCCTTCTAACTTAACCAGACTATTCATAAAGTTGTGTGGTAATGTATCAAACAGTGTTTCTTTGCTGTTCATAAGGTTTTCCCTCGCCAATTCTTTGAGAAGTGGATGGCCTCTTCCTTCTTCCTAGTCTGTCTCAGTCTGTATGCTGGGCTGATACTTGTGCACCATGTGCATCCCGCTGGGTTTGAAACACCAGTGGCTCTGCCTCAATACATCACCATGGTAGGACAAACCAACAGACAAGTTTGTCTCCCTGTTGGAGACCAACTTCATCATAGATTCCTGATATTATCTTTTTTATTTCTGTTGGTTCTGTTGTGTTGTCACACATTTCAGTTCTTATTCATGTTATTTGTATTCTCTCCCTCTTTTCCTTTGATAAATTTGCCAGTGGATTATCAGTTTTAGTAATCTTTTCCAAAAACAACTTCTAGTCTTGTTGATTTTTTCTATTGTCTATTTTCTGTTTAATTGATTTCTGCTTGAATCTTTATGATTTCCTTACTTCTGTTGACTATAGGCTTTTCTTGCTGTTCTTTTTCCCATTGTTGGAGATGTTGGTTTAAAGTGTTGATTGTGGTTCTTTCTTCTTTTTTGATGTTGCATTTATTGCTATGAATTGGCTGCTAATCACTGCTTTAGTGGTGTCCCAAAATTTTTGAACAACTGTTTCATCTAAGATCTATAATTGGAATTGCAACATTTTAAGTGGTTTGCAAATATATCTGGGTATTTTTTATTATTTTTTCTTTTATTTTACAATGTGGAATGATTAACTTCAAGAGAGGCTGACAGGAGTTCTGGTAAGATGACAGAAAGACTGCATAGACCCTCTTCAACCAAGAAAAGAGGAACCAATTAACACAGATGCAGAAGGTAATCCTGGGCCCCTGAGCTTTGAAGGGAAGAATATAGAAATGGACTAATCTCCAACTAGTAGAAGAATTTTCATGAAAACACCTGGAAAAAA
>NW_006927157.1:4238-5247 GCF_000298275.1 Orycteropus afer afer | reverse complement strand
CTATTGACCTCTCCCCAGATATTGTGAGTTTATTTATTTATTTATTTTCACTTTTCTCTTTTTTGGTTATTGTTCTTATGTGTTTACACGTTGTATTTTTTTGCCATTTGCTTTTAATTTTTTTGATAGTTATTCCATTGTTATTTTTTTCTAACTGAGTGGGAGACAACAACAGTTGCAATACAATACAACTACACCCATGTCTCTTGCAGCTTCACTTACTGTTTGAGAGTCACCACCTTCTTTTCCACCAACAGGCCTATGATAAATAACCACCAAGAAGAGCTGGACTCACCCTTAGCTGCTCTTAATGAACAGTTAACAGAGATCTAAATACAACAATGTCACAATGTCCTGGAGACAACAGATCATCAAAGTCCACACAAAGGACCAAGATGAAGTGGTAGAAACAAGGGAGCAAGATACAGACCCAGAACACATCTCTGAGGAAGAAGCAGGATTGGAACGCCCTGATAAGGAATTCAAAAGAATTATATTTAAGTATGTTCAAAGGATTGAGAGACAGATCAAGGAAAACACCAACAAAACTCTACAAGAAATTTGGAAGCAAATATAAGAACAAAATGATAAAGTAAAGAAAAAAGCAGAAATGATTCAAAATCTACAGTTAGAAATCCAGAATATTAATACTAAGTTGTCAGAAATAAATAAAACATTGAAAGGGCAAAGGAGTAGAATTGATGCGATGGAAGACAGAGTTAATGGGATTGAAGACTAATACCTGAATACTTCTTTGGAAAGGGATCAATCAGAAAAAAAAATCAAAACAAAATGAAGAAAGCCTAAGGTTCATGTGGGACACCATCAAAAGGAATAACCTATGTATCATTGGAATTTCAGAATAAGAAGAGAAAAATAAAACCACTGAGAAAATTGTCCAAGATTTGTTGGAAGAGATATTCACTGATAAGATGAAAGATGAGAATACATCCATTCAGGCATCCCAATGAACCCCAAACAGGATAGACCCCAAAATAAAATCACCAAG
>NW_006927157.1:3148-4079 GCF_000298275.1 Orycteropus afer afer | reverse complement strand
GAACCGCCAGCCTTCTGGTTAGCAGTCAAGTGCCTTAGCCACTATGCTACCAGAGCTCCTAACCAAGAATTATATACCTGGAAAAATTGTACCTCAGATATGATGGTGAAATTAGGAGATTTCCAGATAAGTAGAAAATAAGGGAATTTGAAAAAAAAAAACAGACCAACCTTACAGAAATACTAAAGGGAGTCCTTTGAACAGAGAACGAAAAATTGCAAATAACAACCGACCATTAATACACAAGATGACATAACCCAGAAATCACAGCTATGGACATATCCAGAGTAAAATAAGCTTAGAAGATTGTAAACAGGGAACCAGAGACTTCAATTGGCAAGTGAGGACAACTACAAACCAAAGAGAGGAAAAAGACTGTGTAGTTACAGAACTTCTAAATGGTGAAGAAATCAAGAGAGTTGCAAGATTGAATGGAATATTCTAAACTTGAGGAGAAAATTATAAATCAGAGGGTAACCTCAAAGAATAATGATAATCCTTCACATCACTATAATAAAGAGGACAAGCACAAATATTCAGCAAACACTAAAATGATAACAACAAATGAAATGATAATATGATTCATAAACATAATGAGCTCAGCACAGAAAATAATATGCAACAAAGAAAGCAGGGACACCATGAAAAACACATAAGAAAATGTCAGCAACTAATTCATACTTGTCATTAATTACACTGAATGTTAATGGATTAAATGCACCACTCAAGAGGCAGAGAGTTGCAGATTGGATAAGAAAACAAAACCCATCAATATGTTGTCTACAAGATACATGCCTTAGAGACAAAGACAAAAATATATTAAAAACCAAAGGTTGGAAAAAATATATCAAGCAAATGACAATTGTAAAAGAGCAATATTAATTTCTGATCAAATTGACTTTAAGACAAACCACCATATGAGACAAGGAAG
>NW_006927157.1:1079-1614 GCF_000298275.1 Orycteropus afer afer | reverse complement strand
AAAAAGAACAGCAAGAAAAGCCTACAGTCACCAGAAGAAAGGAATTAATCAAGATCCGAGCAGAAATCAATGAAACAGAAAATAGAAAGATAATGGAAAAAGTCAACAAGACTACAAGTTGTGTTTTTGAAAAGATTAATAAAATTGACAAACCACTGGCAAATTTAAGAAAGAAAAAGAGGGAGAGAATATAAATAACACAAATAAAAATGAAATGGGCACATCACAATAGAACCAACTGAAATAAAAAGGTTAGCATGAAGATACTATGGATAACTGTATTCCAACAAATTTGAAAATCTGGAAGAAGTAGACAGAATTCTAAAAACACACCCCTTACCTAAACTAACACAGACTGATGTGGAAAAGTTGAGTAGATCATAAAAAAAGAAATTGAACAATCATCAAAAGATTACCAACAAAATAAGTCCTGGCCCAGATGGTTTCAAGAGACAATTCTAACAAACATTCAGAGAAGAACTGACACCATTCCTACTCAAACTATTCCAAAACACAGAAAAGGATGGAATCTTCC
>NW_006927157.1:0-979 GCF_000298275.1 Orycteropus afer afer | reverse complement strand
ACCCATTCTTGATCAAAACCCTCAGCAAAATAGGAATAGAAAGGCCATTCCTCAACATAATAAGGGGCATCTCTGCAAAACCAACAGCCAACATTATTCTCACTGGAGAGAGACTGAAACAATTCCCCTTGCGAACAGGAACCAGAAAAAGATACCCTCTATCACCACTTTTCTTCAACATTGTACTGGAAGTCCTACCTGGAGCTATAAGGTAAGAAAGGGAAATCAAAGGCATCAATTTGATAAGGAAGAATTCAAACTGTCCCTGTTTGCTGAGGATATGATCCTATACCTAAAAAACTCAGGAGACTCAGTCAAAAATCTACTGGAACTAATTAAGAGATTTAGCATCATGGCAAGATACAAGATCAGCATCCAAAAATCAGTTGGATTGCTCTACACCAGCAAAGAGATTGCTGAAGAAGGAATAAGGAGATCAATACCATTTATAATAGCTACGAAACAAATAAAATACTTGGGAATCAATCTTACTAGGGACACAAAAGACTTGTAAAAAGAGAACTGTAAAAAACTACTTCAAGAAACCTTAAGAGATGTATATACATGGAAGAACATCCCATGGTTATGGATAGGAAGATTGAACATTGTGAGAATGTCAATTCTACCCAAAGCAATCTATATATTCAATGCCATCCCAATCCAGATCCCATCAAAATTTTTTAAGGATATGGAAAAACCAATCACTAACTTTATATGGAAAGGAAAGAGACCTCAAAGAAGCAAGCACTATTGAAGAAGAAGAACAAAGTAGGGTCTCACATTACTAGATCTCAAAACCTACTATACAGCCACAGTAAGTCAAAACTGCCTGGTATTGGTTCAATGACAGATACATAGACCAATGGAATAGAATTGAGAACCCAGAAATAGATCCATCAACCTATAGTCAGCTGATCTTTGACAAAGGCCCAAAATCCATTAAATGGGGAAGAGAATATTTGTTTAATTAATGGTGATG
>NW_006927156.1:6870-7459 GCF_000298275.1 Orycteropus afer afer | reverse complement strand
AAACCACAGCTATGGACATATCCAAAGTAAAATGAGCTTACAAGATTGTAAACAGGGAACCAGAGACATCAATTGGCAAGTGATGACAACTACAACAAAAAGAGGGAAAATACTACGTAGTTACAGAACTTCTAAATGCTGAGGAAGTTAAGAGAGCTACAGTATAGAATGGACTGTTCTAAGCTCGGGGATAAAATTATAAAGCATAGGGTAACCTCAAAGAAAAATGATAAACTTTCATATCACAGTAAAAAAGAGGACAAGCACAGATATTCAGCAAATACTAAAACAACAGCAACAAAGGAAATGATAACCCGATCCATAAACATAATGAGCTCAGCACAGAAAATTACTAGGGAACAGAGAAATCAGGGACACCATGAAAAAACACATACCAAAATGGCAGCAACAAATTCATACTTGTTGATAATTACACCAAATGTTAATGGATTAAATGCACAACTCAAGAGATGGAGTGTTGCAGATTGCATAAGAAAACAAAACCCATCAGTATGCTGCCTACAAGAGACACACCTTAGAGATAGAGACAAAAATAGACTAAAAATCAAAGGTTGGAAAAAGATATATC
>NW_006927156.1:5124-5944 GCF_000298275.1 Orycteropus afer afer | reverse complement strand
ACTATGAAGAACTGTACTCCAACAAATTTGAAAATCTGGAAGAAATGGACAGATTTCTAGAAACACACCACTTACCTAAACTAACAGAGACTGATCTGGAAAAGTTGAGCAGGTCCATCACAAAAGAAGAAATTGAACAGGTCATCAAAAAATTACCAACAAAAAAAAGTCCTGGCCAGACGGTTTCACTGGAGAATTCTACTAAACATTCAGAGAAGAACTGATACCAGTCTTACTCAAACTATTCCAACACATAGAAAAGGATGGATTTCTCCCTAACTCATTTTACGAAGCCAGTATAACCTTCATACCAAAACCAGGGAAAGACATCAGTCAAAAGGAAAACTACAGACCAATATCTCTCATGAATATAGATGCAAAAATCTTCAACAAAATCCTAGTCCATAGACTCCAACAATATCAAGAAAATCAATCATTCATTATGACCAAGTGGGGTTCATATCAGGTATGCAGGGATGGTTCAACATTAGAAAAACAATCAATGTCATCCACCACATGAATGAAACAAAGAAGAACCACATGATTATATCAATTGATGCAGAAAAGGCATTTTACAAAATCCAACACCCATTCCTGATCAAAACTCTCAGCAAAATAGGAATAGAAGGGACATTCCTCAACATAATAAAGGGGGAGCTCTGGTAGCATAATGGCTAAGGCACTTGACTGCTACCAGAAGGTTGGCGGTTTAAACCCACCAGCCACACTCCTCAGAAGGAAGATGGGGCAATCTACTTCCGTAGTGATACTGCCTTGGAAACCCAAGGAGGGGTCGCTATGAGTCGGGTCCAACTCGACG
>NW_006927156.1:0-4054 GCF_000298275.1 Orycteropus afer afer | reverse complement strand
GAGGTCTCACACTGCCAGATCTCAAAACCTACTATACAGCCACAGTAGTCAAAACTGCCTGGTATTGGTTTAATGACAGACACATAGACCAATAGCATGGAATTGAGAACCCAGAAATAGATCCATTGATCTATGGTCATCTGATCTTTGACAAAGGGCCAAAATCCATTAAGTGGGAAAGAGAATGTCTGTTTAATAAATGGTGCTGGCAAAACTGGAGATCCATTTGATGAAAAATGAAACAAGATCTGTTCCTCACACCATATATAAAAACTAACTCTAGATGAATCAACTAGTTCAATGTGAAACCTAAAATTATAAAGTTCCTCAAGGAAAAACTAGGGGTAAATTTAGGGGCCCTAATATATAGCATAAATAGACTATCAAGTATAACCTAAAATGTACAAATAGCAGAAGAGAACCAGATGATTGGGACCTTCTAAAAATTAAATTTTTATGTACTTTTAGAGACTTCTCCAAAACAGTCAAAAGAGAACCTACAGTTTTGGAAAAAATATTCAGCAATGACATATCTGACAAGGGACTTACCTCTAGGATTTATAGAAAACTCCAACACCTCAACAACAAAAAGACAAACAATCCAATTAAAAAATGGGCAGAAGACATGAACAGGCCTTTCACCAAAGAGGATATTCAGGTGCCCAGCAAACATATGAAGAAATTCTCACAATCATTAGCTACTGTTGTTGTTGTTATGAGCTATTGAGTCGGACCCGACTCATAGCGACCCCTCCTTGGGTTTCCAAGGCAGTATCACTACGGAAGTAGATTGCCCCATCTTCCTTCAGAGGAGTGGCTGATGGGTTTGAACCGCCAGCCTTCTGGTTAGCAGTCAAGTGCCTTAGGCACTACGCTACCAGAGCTCCCATTAGCTACTAGAGAGATGCAAATCAAAACAACAATGAGATACCTTCTTCCCCAGCACTAGTAGCAAAGTTCAACAATACAGAAAATATCAAATGCTGCAAGGATGCAGAGAGATTGGGACTCCTATACACTGCTGGTGGGACTGTAAAATGTACAATCACTGTGGAAAGCAGTATGGCAATTCCTTCAAAAGTTGGAATTTGAAATACCATTTGACCCAGCCATTCCATTACTAGGTATATATCCTAAAGAAGTGAGACCCAGGACAAAAACAGATTTTTGCACACCCATGTTCATTGTGGCACTATTTACAATAGCCAAAAGATGGAAACAACCCAGGTGTCCATCAGCTGAGGAATGGATAACCAAACTGCAGTACATACACACAATGGAATATTGTGTAACCCTAAAGAATAACCTAGAATCTGCAAAACACTGCATAATGTGGATGAACTTGGAGGATATTATGCTGAGTGAAGTAAGTCAATAACAGAAGGACAAATATTGTATTAGTCTGTTATTATAAAAAGTCATGGAAAGGTTTATCTATGGAAGGAAATTTTCTTTGTTGGTTACCAGGGGTGGGAGGGGAGGGGAGGGAACACTGTTAGACAGGTAAAGACAAGTATTGATTTTGGTGAAGAGAAGGGCAATGTACCAAATGTGAGTGATCAGCATGGTGGCATTGAGGAGAGGAAGACATAGAGAGGTGCACGAGAGGTACAGACAACAAAGATGAACCCTTTTGTACCTACAGTACTGTATTGTCAGTGAAGGCAAACAAGAATATATGGGAGGATAGATGGATGGACAAGCTGAACTATAGGTATGTCTGTGCAGGGGGAAGTGTGCCCAAAACCACGTATAGGGTTGGCAGATAATGTTTCTACAAGTGTATTGGTATGTTCCATAAGAATTCCCAGGTGTACAAACACTAGGCTATACAGATAAACACATAAACACCTGAGATGATCAGACATGGGTCAGTGAACAGAGGTATACTCTAGACCAAGGATAGATTCAGCTGATGCTAATCTTGTACAGACACCAGTGATACAAAATACCTGCAGTCCTTACAGAAACAATAGGAGACAGACAGAGAGTAATCCCTCACAGACATCCCGACACTATGGGAGAGAGATCCAATAGATCTACTACTCAGGACCATAGTACTGGGGGACACCAGACTCAATTGGCACAACGAAATACATAAAAGCATTGCTCCACATCCTACATTGGTGAGTAGCAACTGGGGTCTTAAAAGCTTTCAAGCAGCCATCTAAGATGCAGTTAATGGTCTCCTATCGTCGGAAGTGAAGAACACACACACAAAAAAAGGGGGGGGGGCATTTAGAAGCAATCAGCCCAGGGACACGATGGCTCTCGAGACCAGAAAAAGTGGATGGTGCCCTGCTACCAATGCCAGCCACTCAGGAAATGATCAAATTTGGAGATCCTGGATAGAGTGGGAGGGAAAAACATGGAACAAAATCCAAAAACTCAATAATGACCAGAATTACTGGTCAGATGAAATCTGGTGAGACTCCCAATACTATGCCCTGGAATACATTCTATGCCTGGAATAAAACTCACCCCCAGCGGTGGGCTCTCAGCCCAGTAGTTAACAAGATGTACACACAGACCACTGAACCCAGGATGCCGTACCCACATACTCTATGGTAATACATCCCTTAGAGCAATAGACCATGGGACACCAGAGGACCAACATTCAAACTGAGGAACTGCAGGAAAACAGGAGTGCATAATTATGAGGGTCACAGGGGGAGGGTTACAGGGTAGGGAGTGGAGGAGACTGGGTTAGGGCTGGACATGGTGAATGTGGAATGAAACTAAATGTACGCATTACATTGAATATAAAACAAGCTCTTAAAAAAAAAAATTCCCAGGTGTATAAAAGAGCTGACAAGGGACAAGGATGTAGTCACTTATTGGCCACAGCCAGCTACCCAGAGGGAGCGAGTAGATGGACCTGTGGGCTCAGGGCCATAGTTGCAGGGGACATCAAGCTCAGTTGGCATAAAACAGTACACAAAAACATTGTTCCACATCTTACTTTGGCGAGTAGCAACTGGGATCAAAAAGCTTGCAAGCAGCCATCTAGATGCAACGATGGGTCTCTCCTTATCCAGACCAAAGAAGAATGAAGAAAACCAAAAATGCTTGATACACCATGTGATCTTCAGCCTATAAGACTAGGAGACCAGAAGAACTAGATAGTGTCTGGCTACCACTATCAACCACTCAGAGGGGGATCTATGTAGGACATCCTGGATAGAGTAGGAGAACAATATGGAACAAAACTCAAAATCATAAAAAAGAAAGGGACCAGGTTTGCTGGTCTGATAGAGCTTGATGAAACCCCCAAGACTATGGCCCCTAGTTGCCCTTCAGGTCTGACATTGAACCCACTCTGGTGGCTTCCAACCAAACAAAAGACAGGCATATGAGGTCAACATTTACATTAGGAAGATATACTCCTTGGAGAGAACAATCGTGGGAGAATAGAAGGGCTCTGTATGCACAGGGAGATAGCTCAGGAGGCAGGAGTGCATGGAGGGAAAAATACAGGGAAGAGGTAACTATGGGGAGGAAGTTTGAGGGGAGCTGTTGCATTGTGGGAAATTGTAGTCAATGTCATGAGACAAAGTGTATGTGAGCTGCTGTATGGAAAATGAATTTGCTCTGTAAAATTTCACCCAAATCACAGTAATAAAAAAAAAAAAAAGAAGGCTTTTCCACACTCATTGCATTTAAAGGGCTTCTCTCCAGTATGGATTTGCTGATGTACACATAAGGACAAAGAGTCAAAAAAGGATTTCCCACACACACTACATTCATAAGGGCTCTCCCCAGTGTAAGACGTATGATGTCTACTGAGGCTGCTCCTGTGAGTGAAGACTTTCATGCACTCATGACATTTAAAGGGCTTCTCTCTAGTGTGAGTCCTTTGATGGCAGATAAGGGACGAATGGTCAAAAATGTCTTCCCACAGTCACCTGTATCAGCTCCAGGGATACAGGTGAGGAGAGACAACTCAGGGATGCCCAAAGCAGCAGGCCAGAAGAGCAGGAAAAAGGGGATCAAAAGCCAGGAAGCCAGACAGAGGAACAGTCAGCCACAGGGACCCAGGTGGGGGTGATACGAG
>NW_006927155.1:3194-8981 GCF_000298275.1 Orycteropus afer afer | reverse complement strand
AAAAAAAAAAAAAATCTCTATCCCTAAAATTAATGAACAGTGTTCATCAGTTCTACAATTTTTTGAACAAATATTTTCTGGGTTCCACAAGAACCAACACATTAAAGAGGGTTATGGTATATTTGTAGACTACTTCTCATAAAAGATAGAGACAGGATAGCCATGGAATGTTTTGCCTCATCTGTTTTAGTACACGATTCCAATTGCTTGTGTGGGTTAAAATGTGCTATAGTCATACTCTCAAATTTTTGTGGAAAATGTACAATCACCAAACTACCCTCCAAAAAATAAAAAGTAATTTATTTTAGAGAAATTGATGGATAGAGCCCAGTAACATCTCCTAGTGTATATGTTTTTGTTGAAATTTAAACAGGTCATCAAGGCTTTGGGCTTTCTGCTTGGTCTTGGATAGCTATTTAAACTTAATTTCACTTGAATTTAACACGTCTCTGATTTCCTATCGGGTCTTTGGAAACTTAATGCTTCAGATTAAACCATATGCTTGGGGTCTGTTAATATCACAGGTTTCAATTTTGCTTATTGACTTAGAACCTGCCAAGCAGGGGCATCACTGTCACTGAACTCCATGCAGACAAGTCCCTAGGCCTTTCTATTGTCATTTCTGTCAAAAGGTTGGTATAGCAAGAAAGCTGGGAGACCTTGGCCCCATCCTCTCTCTATCTTGGATTTGGGCTCAACTGACTTCCCCTTAAAGTTTGCAGTAAATCTTCTTATGGCTATCTTGGGCTTTTTTAAAACTAAATAAAAACACAACTATCATTCCTTGCCAAACACACACACACACACACACACACACACACATTAGCTAGTGAGTGCAGCTTCTTTTTCATCAGGTCTCATCTGATTACCTTCTTCGTCCTTATTTTCTTCTTTCAACTTGAGGTAGGTATAAAATGAGCCTATGAGCTGTTTTTAGGGTGGGGACATGTAGACATAGTTGGTTTCTCTGGGGCACGTAACTCTGCAGCTTGCTGTACCTTCCTCTGCAGTGACCTTTAAGTATGAGATTGTTCCTGTCACCTGCTTCTTTCCTTCCTACTCAGTCCTACTTGTTTTTCTCCTTTCCTGGTGTTAGAGCACCTGATCATAGTCCAGTTAGCCTTTAGTGGGCTGCTGTCTATTTGCTTTTTCTCTAATTCCTATTTTTAAAAGTATAATCATAATTCCCTTTGGGATATTTCTCCAAAGTTGAAAACATATTCTGTTTATAATTGTAAATCTCTTAAGAGTCACCATTTATCAGCATCACCCTTCTGAACTCAGAACCAACGAAGCCAATGTCTCTCAAGCCAAAGTTGTAAAGATATCCACATAGGGGATATCAGCTTCCAAGACTTTTAGCTTCTGTTTTCATCCACCTTTTTTTTTTTTTTTTTTCAATCTCAGTTGGTTCTGATCCAGAAAGAGTGTCTTTCCTTAAATAAAATTATGCTTGAAACTCAGAAGTTAAAGATCTTGAAACCATATTGATTCTATTTACTTGGGTAACATGGATCATATTGGAAATGATGAAGTTCATAGTTTTGGGTTTTTATTTCCCTTTTTCCTTTTCACACCTAGTCCTAGTATTCTTACCAAAAAAAAAAAAAAAAAAGATTAGCTTACTCTTTACACATGAAAATGTTATATTCCTATTTAAGAAAACCCTGTAACTTTCAATCTCTAATTTTAACTCACTTAGTTTTAAAAATATTTGTCCAAATCATAGTCTCAGTTTCAGAATTTTCTGAGAGGAAATGTTTAGCACAAAGTTTTAAAATCAAGTTGTTCATACAGTTAAACTGTTTAAATTAGTACCAACCTTTCTTTGGCCACTTTTTCAGGAAGGACCAGGAAAGACAAAACTCGGCATAATTTTATTTTCAAACATTTTGTGCTTCAGTAACACTAAGGAAAAGGAAGACACAGAGAGGTTCACAAGAGATACACACAATAAAGATAAACCTTTTTACATATAACCAAAACAAAACAAACTCACTACCATGGAGTCAGATCCAACTCAATGATCCGTCCTTGGGTTTCCAAGGCAGTATCACTACAACAAACAACAACATCACTACAGAAGTAGATTGCCCAACCTTCCTTCCGAGTGATACTACTTCTGTAGTGGTATTACCTCGGAACCCAAGGAAAGGTCACTATGAGTCGGATCCGACTCCATGGCAGTGAGTTTGGTTTGTTTTGGTTCTATGTAGAAAGGTTTGTCTCTATTGTGTGTACCTCTTGTGTACCTCTCTGCGTCTTCCTTTTCCTTAGTGTTATTGAAGCATAAAATATTTTAAAAATAAAATTATGTAGAGCATTATCGGTGATAACAAACATTAATCTACAGGTAACTACATGGATAGACAGGCTGAATGATCAGGTACGTTTAGGCAAAAGGGAATATACTCATGACCATATATAAGGTTGGCAGATAATATTTCTACATACGTATTTGTATGTGCTATAAGAATGTCCATCTATATAACTGAGCTAACAAGGGGCAAAGTTATGATAACTTCTCGGCCACAGCCAACCACCCTGAAGGAGCAAGTATTTGGACCTGTGGGCTTGGGACTGTGGTCACAGAGGACATAAAACTCAATTGGCATAACATAGTACACTAAAACGTTCTACATTCTACTTCGGTAAGCAGCGACTGGAATCTTAAAAGCTTGCAAGTGCCCATCTAGATGCAACAATGGGTCTCTCCTCATCCAGAGCAAAGAAGAATGAAGAAAACCAAAGATGCATGGAAACAGTCCAAGAGAATAGTGGATCATGCAAACCTCAGCCTATATGACCATGAAACCAGAAGAACTAGATGGTACTTGGCTACCACTGTCAACAACTTGGAAGGGGATCACTGCAGGAGATCCTGAATGGAATGGGAGAACAATGTGGAACTAAACTCAAAATCATAGTTTGCTGGTCTGATAGAGCCTGGTGAGACCCCTGAGACTAAGGCCCCTAATTAGCCTTCAGGTCTGGAATTGAACTCATTCTCTTGGCTTCCAGCCAAGCAATAGATAGGCATGTAGGTTGAACATTTACATCAGGAAGATACACTCCTTTGAATGATCAATCGTGGGGGAACAGAAGGGCAGTATTTGCACAGGGAGATAGCTTGGGGGCAAAAGTACATTGGAAAGGAGGACACAGGGAAGAGGTAGCTACAGGAAGGAAGTTGGAAGAGAACTGTTACATTGTGGGGAATTGCAGTCAATGTCATGAAACAAAATGTGTATGAACTGCTGTATGGAAAATGAATTTGCTCTCTTAGCTTTCACCCAAATCACAATAAAAATTAAAACAAAAACAAAACATTTTGTGCTTTACGTGAAAGTTTACATAGCAAATTCGTTTTTCCTACCAATAGTTTATGCACACATTGTTCCATGACATTGGTTATAATTCCTGCAGTGGGTCTGCATTCATCCTCTTTCCTCTCTTGGTTCTTTCCCCACTTCCATTTGTCTGGTTTACGTGTCTTTCCCTGTCTTCTCATCTTTGGTTTGGGGCAAATATTGCCCTGTTGGTCTGGTATAGTTGATTGTTCTGAGGAGCACATTCTTCATGTTGTTTGTTTCATAATCTGTATTACTGGGCTGGAAAGAAGGTGACTACAGGGAGTATCTTCAGTTTCAAGTTAGAAGATTATCTCAGGGCAGAGTTTGTAAAGATAATGTCCTACATTCTAATCTGGCCAGTGAGTAGTATCTGGGGTCTTAAAAGCTTGTGAACAGCCATCTAAAAAGTAACTGTTGGTCTCTTCCTGTCTGGAGCATACCAAAAAATAAAAAAATAAAAAAACACCAAACTCACTGCCCTCGAATGTTACAAGTGGCAGCCATTTTGGATATTTAAAATGGGTTCCTCTAGGCTATTTCTGACCAGGAAGTCAGATCTTTTTTTTTTCCTTTTGGTTTTAATTTTTTTCTACTTTTTTTTTTTTCAACCTATTCTAACCAGACTTTTTATTGTGATATGGTCAGAGTGGTTGTTGGTAATAGCAGGCACCATCTAGTTCTTTTGGTCAGGCTAGAGGAAGCTGTGGTTCCTGGGACATTAGTCCTTTGGACTAATTGCTACCTTGAGTTTTTTTTCTTTTTTATTTTTTTCATTCTCCTATGCCCTAGACATAGGAGCTCTGGTAGCATAGTGCCTAAGGCACTTGACTGCTAACCAGAAGGCTGCGGTTCAAACCCACCAGCCACTCCTCGGAAGGAAGGTTGGATACTGCCTCAGAAACCCAAGGAGGGGTCACTATGAGTCAGATCCAACTCAAGGGCAGTGAGTTTGGTGGGTTTTTTTTTTTTTCTTTCCTGGTATGCTCCAGGCAGGAAGAGACCAACAGTTACTTTTTAGATGGTTGTTCACAAGCTTTTAAGACCCCAGACACTACTCACCGACCAGATTAGAATGTAGAACATTATCTTTACAAACTGTTTTGCCAGTTGACCTGGATGTCCCCTGAGGCTATGGTCCTTAATTTTCATGTCCAGTGGTTCAGTCCTGATGTCTAAGTATTTTCTGTAACTGTGCAGGAAGTATGTAAGATACTACCTGTAGCCACCTTCTTTCCAGCCCAATAATACAGATTATGAAACAAACAACATGAAGAATGTGCTCCTCAGAACAATCAACTATACCAGACCAACAGGGCATCATTGCCTCAGTGAGTTTCGTTTGGTTTATTTTATATATTATTATATATGTAGCAGAGCACTTGAAGCACTTATTGAAGATCAAAGAATATAGTCTTCAGTATGGCTTATACCTCAACATAAAACAAAAATCCTTACAACTGGACCAATAAGCAGCATCATGATAAATGGAGAAAAGACTGAAGTTGTCAAAGATTTCATTTTACTTGGATCCACAGTCAACACTCATGGAGGTAGCAGTCAAAAAATCAGACTTCACTTCCGGTAAGATGGAGGAATAGGCAGACAAGCGACACAGACCTCTTCAACAAAGAAAATAAAAACCAATTAACAGAGATACGGAAGATAATCCTGGAGCCCTGAGTTTTGAAAGGAACTATACAGAAGTGGATTAGGCACCAACTAGTGGAAAAACCTGAACAAAAACAGTGAGCAGAAATGGTCGGAGCTGTGGACTGTCAGCTACTCTGATGGGACCAACAGCCTGAATATTTCCAAGTAGTGTTGGGACCTGAGAATTGACCTAAAGATCAGCCCTGGTCACCAAGGACTGAAGGGACAACTGCGCTGGTGGCCTATGACTAGGAAGGGAAACAGCAAGGAGGGAAACAACCTGAGCTGTTGACTCTCTGCTGTCTGGAGGGTGCAGCCATTTTGATTATTTACATGTGGCAGCCATTTTGGATATTTAAAGTGATTGAGGGCCCAGCCATTTTGAATGTTTACAAGTGGTGACCATTTTGGATATTTAAAGTGATTGAGGGTGCAGCCATTTTGAATGTTTATAAGCAGTGGCCATTTTGGATACTTAAAGTGACCAAGGGCGTACCCATTTTGAATCTTTACAAGTGGCATCCATTTTGGATTTTAAAGTGATAGCATTCTCATTCAGATTTCAGGGACCTAAGAATAAGCTCTGTTTGCCAAAGTTGACAGGGACATACAAGAGGCTGACAACAGGAAAGGAGACAGTTTATAAGTGATCCCAACTAGTGAATAGAGGAACACAGCACAGTACCCTGCTTGCGTAGATAACATACAAAGGAAACGAAAATCGTGGGCAAGTCACTCCAATATGCAATCACCAATTAAATATAAACACAAAAACGTCACAATG